>NC_041393.1:664516784-664562844 GCF_002162155.2 Triticum dicoccoides
GGATGTGGAGGAGAGGAGAGGAGAGATCGTGGGGTGGGAAAGGAGTCACGGTTGGTCTGGGGTCGTGCGGTGGCTGGATTGGGATGGTTGGATGGACGGGTGGATGGAAGGATGTATGCCATGTCATCGATCTATGCCTTCGCTGATCCCACCAATCAGAATTAAGGCTATGTAAAAAAATATGTCGTTTTCTCTTATAGTTTTTATCCTTTTATTTAGGGCAAACATTCAACATATTAACCACTTAGGCCCCGTTTGATACCTCTGCATTTTCTACGTATTTAAAGAATGCTACGGTTTTTTCAAATACAATGGTTTTAAAGAATACTACGGTTTTTAATACTTCAGTTTTTTAGTACTTTACTATCAAACACAACCTTATAGTTTATTAAAATGAATCAATATAGTGCACATGTGTGTATTTTGGGATGACAAACAATGTTGATTTGGGGGGTTTCATTTTCTTTGCACAAAAAAAATCATTTTTCATTTTTCGAGTGCATAAAAAGGGTTTTTTGTGAAGAACCTAACAAATATTTTTCCCAAAATTGTACCAAATCATTTTTCTAAAATACTAGGCCATATTTAATGCACAATTGACCAAATGGTTTGGTGTCAAAATATTTGATCCACCTCTCGTGAAAAAGACAAATTTCTGCCGATTTAGTAGGAAGCGGGTCAAATTTGAACTGCAGCTGCCTCGTAGTTTGCTCTTTATTTTTTCCAAAAATCATTTATAGGTACATAAGTATCTGTTTAATCAGACAAACATCAAAAGTTTTCCAAGATTCAACCACTAGCTAGGAACTGTCAAGCCCGTCGTTTTGACCGCATTTTGAAACGGGCCTAAAATTCAAAAAAAATCAAAAAATGGAAACCATTCGCATTGTGTCATTATATGTGACCAAGTTGCGAGAAAAAATAGTAAATTTGTAATACGGCAATTATTTTTAAAAAATGTTCTCAGAAATGAGCTATCATGCGTGAAGATTCATGACTTTCAAGCCAAATGATCAATCTTATGGTCACATTCATGGCATAGTTTGTTCAAATGATCTCATATTGTGCACAAGGGTGCATTTGGGAATTCCAAAACAATGTTGTCTAAGGGAGTTTTCATTTTCTTTGCACGAAAAATTCATTTCCATTTTTTGAGTGCCCGAAATGAGTTTTTTGTGTGAAGGACCTACCATATTTTTTTTCCAAAATTGTACCAAATCATTTTTCTAAAATACTATGCCATATTTAATGCACAATTGGCCAAATGGTTTGGTGTCAAAAGCCTTGATCCAACTCTGGTGAAAAAGACAAATTTCTGCCGATTTAGTAGGAAGCGGGTCAAATTTGAACTGCAGCTGCCTCGTAGTTTGCTTTTTATTTTTTCGAAAAATCATTTCTAGGTACATAAATATCTATTTAATAAGGGAAACATCAAAAATTTTCCAAGATTCAACCACTAGCTAGGAACGGTCAAGCCCAACGTTTTGACCGTATTTTGAAACGGGCATAAAAAATTCAAAAAAATCAAAAAAATGGAAAACCTTCGCATTGTATCATTATATGTGATCAAATTGAAAGAAAAAAATAGTAAACTTGTAATATGGCAATTATTTTAAAAAATTGTTCTCAGAAATGAGCTATCATGCGTGAAGATCCATGGCTTTCAAGCCAAATGATCAATCTTATGGCCACATTCATGGCATAGTTTGTTCAAATGATCTCATATTGTGCACAAGGGTGCATATTGGAATTCCAAACATTGTTCCCTAAGGGAGTTTTCATTTTCTTTGCACAGAAAAATCTTTTTCCATTTTTCGAGTGCCCGAAATGAGTTTTTTTTGTGAAGGACCTACCATATATTTGTTGCAAAACTGGACCAAATTCAATTTTCTAAAAAACTAGGCCATATTTAATGCACAATTAACAAAATGGTTGGGTGTCAAAAGTTTTGATCCACCTTTGGTGAAAAGACAAATTCCCACCGATTCAGTAGGAAGCGGGTCAAATTTGAACTGCATCTACCTCATAGTTTGCTTTCTATTTTTTCCAAAAATCATTTCTAGGTACATAAGTATCTATTTAATCAGACAAACATCAAAAAGTTTTCCAAGATTCAACCACTAGCTAGGAACAGTCAAGCCCACCGTTTTGACCACATTTTGAAACGGGCATAAAAATTTCAAAAAAAATAAAAAAATTGGAAAACCTTCGCATTATGTCATTATATGTGACCAAGTTTTCAGGAAAAATAATAAACTTGTAATACGGCAATTATTTTAAAAAAGTGTTCTCAGAAATGAGCTATCATGCGTGAAGATTCATGACTTTCAAGCCAAATGATCAATCTTATGGCCACATTCATGGCATAATTTGTTTCAATGATCTCATATTGTGGACAAGGGTGCATCTTGGAATTCCAAACAATGTTGCCTAAGGGAGTTTTCATTTTCTTTGCACAAAAAATTAGTTTTCCATTTTTTTGAGTGCCCGAAATGAGTTTTTTTTGTGAAGGACCTACCATATATTTTTTCCAAACTTGTACCAAATCATTTTTCTAAAATACTAGGCCATATTTAATGCACAATTGACCAAATGGTTTTGTGTCAAAAGCCTTGATCCAACTCTGGTGAAAAAGACAAATTTCTGCCGATTCAGTAGGAAGCGGGTCAAATTTGAACTGCACCTGCCTCGTAGTTTGCTTTTTATTTTTTCCAAAAATCATTTCTAGGTACATAAGTATCTATTTAATCAGAGAAACATCAAAAGTTTTCAAAAATTCAACCACTAGCTAGGAATGGTCAAGCCCGGCGTTTTGAGCGCATTTTGAAACGGGCATAAAAAATTCAAAAAATTCAGAAAAAATGGAAAACCTTCGCATTGTATCATGATATGTGACCAAGTTGACAGAAAAATAGTAAACTTGTAATATGGCAATTATTTTAAAAAAGTGTTCTCAGAAATGAGCTATCATGCGTGAGCCATGTTGGGTGCTGATGAAGACCCGATGCCCCTGGATGGAAACCCTCATCCTATGCCAGGGCATGTTCCCCCACAACCCTTCTGGGGAATGCCACCGTTTCCTGCTTTAGGTTGGGATGCCAATCCTGCAAATGGTCAACATCAACCGGAGCAACGTCATGACTGGGGCGTTGATCAACCAGAGCAGCCTGAGCCTGCACATAATGCTGATGGATGGGGCCCTTGGGATGAGGCTATAGCTGCACAGAACGATCAACTGCATGAGCCTAAAGTTCAAGAGCCCAAGATCAGAACTCCATGGTGCTGAATACCTCCTTGGTGTCCAACAGTTCTTCTGATGAGCAGCCAGCAGACGTTAAAGTTGTCCAACATGTTGTGGTCTAGGAAAATTTGGAGCGTGCAATTGTCCCCTTCATTCCTCCAGCTGTCCATCCACCAGTGGTTATTCTTGATCCAATCCATCTAGGTATTGTCAGGGTGGTGTTTGGTCCGGTTCTTCCACCTGCCATGGTGTGGGAGTGTTCTTTTAAGAACCTTCTGCCGGATTTTGAGATTCAGAACATTCACAGGCCTGTTTGTCTCTCTGTGCTCCCACCGGCGGTTTTGCCCATGAGGATCTGGCCCTAGGAGCTGGAGCACTCCTTCCAGTCTTTGTTTGGCCAGGCTACTACTAGAATGATTGGAGGAGCTGCATCACAGAGGATTTACCCGATGGTTCTTCTGCGGAGCCAGTTGAGCAGGATGATTTTGAAGGAGCTGTAGCATTGGTGGATATACCTGAGGTTTTTTCTGCGGAGCCAGTTCAACATGATGATTTTGACTTTTCTTCCAAGACTCCATCCATGTTAGGCAAGTCCAAACGTGGCCGTCGTCAGGGCACCAAGCTGGTTCGTTCTCCAGAGGATTTTTCCACCAGGAGAATGACCCGCAGTTGCGCCAATAATTCGGGCTTCAAACCTATTTCTGCAATCCCCAACAAACCCTCTTCTCTACGATGTCCTCGAGCTAAGAAGCCTAGGTATGGTTCTGTCTCTCGGGAGGAGAGCTCGTCTGCTGCGGAGGAGCAAAGCACGACAGCTCCACCACCAACCCCAATTAGTCTTATGCAGCGTATTGGAGAATCGCTTGGGATTTCACCAGAGAAGCTCACCAAGGACAAGCTTATGGCACGTCCTGAAAAGATGGACCAGCACAAAGATCGTGATGATAAGTGAAGAATCAAGATGTCAGTTGGGCGGGAATGCACTATCATTCCTTTTTTGTTATGGTTTTAGTGTCCGTCAGCTTGTTATTTTGTGTCTGCGGTCTGAACTATCCTCTGTTACTCGTGGCATTAAGCTGTGGGCTGTTTATGGTCTTAGCGTTGTCAGCACTGGGCCTATGTCTGAACTCCTATTATCTATTTGCCCGTATGAACATGTTGGCTGTTATCTTCTCTGTTATGCAGTGAAGATGTTTGGTTACCTCCTTGAGTTTCTTTATAGATAATCCACGTTTTCGTAATTGGAAAGTTCTGTGCTGGAATGTGCATGGTTTAAACTCTGAGAAACGCCAGCGAGATGTTCGTGCTAAGATTGAGGAAAGTAACTGCTCAATAGTTTGTTTACAAGAAACAAAATGTGAATCTTTTGACCTCAAGTCTATCCGACAATTTTGCCCATGAAGATTTGATAATTCTGCGTTTGCTCCCTCGCATGGGGCCTTTGGAGGCATTCTAGTTGTTTGGGATTCTGCATTTTTCTCTGGATGTCTCATTGAAATCCAGCGTTTTGCTCTCGTGGTGTCCTTTACTTCTGTCCACAACTCTGAAGTTTGGAATCTGGTTTCGGTGTATGGCCCTTGTGACGGCCTCTTACGTGATGATTTTGTTCAGTGGTTATATCATCTTCAAATACCTGTTGATGCTAACTGGTTGTTGCTGGGTGATTTCAATTTCATTAGATCTTTGGACAACAGGAACCTACCTAGTGGTAACGTTAATGATATTTTTCTGTTCAATGAGATTATTGGGCATCTCGGCTTATTGTAATTGTCGTTGAAGGGAAGGGCCTATACCTGGTCAAATATGCAGTAACAACCTCTCCTTGAGTAGTTGGACTGGTTTTTAACATCTAGTTCTTGGATCTCTTTGTACCCTAATACGCTTGTGCACCCCCTTGCTCGCACGGGTTCTGATCACATCCCGTGTTTGGTTTCGATTGACACCACCATCCCTAGAGCAAAAGTTTTCTGGTTTGAAAATTACTGGGTGGACTTACCTGGATTTATGGATTGTGTCACGGCTTCATGGAATGCTCCCTTAGCTTGCTCGGGTTCGGCAGCTACTATTATTTCTAAGAAGTTCAAGCGCCTTAGGAGTGATCTTAAGCGTTGGCATATTAATCTTGCCTCCATCAAGAAAGTTATTCTTACCTGCTCCAAAGTGATTCTTTGTTTGGATACTCTAGAGGAATGCATGCCCCTCACAATCCCAGAGTTCAATTTCAGAAAAATAGTAAGCTCCACCACGAGGATTTTCTTCGGTTGTAGTATATTTACTAGAAGCAGCGTTGCACTATTCGTTACATCAAAGTTGGTGAGGAAAACTCTAAATTTTTCCATGCAATGGCGTCTAAGAGGCTGAGGAAAAACAGCATTGCTAGTCTGGTGTCTGATGATGGTGTTACTGTTCATGATCATGACCAAATGGTGGGAATTCTGTCGCACTCTTTCAAATCAAGGATGGGCCAGTCCAGGGGGGTCCGCATGGGCTTTTGTTTGGCCGATCTCATCCAACCCATTGATGGCCTGCATGATCTGTCGAGGCCTTTCTCACAAGCTGGAATTGATAAGGTCTCGAAGGAAATGCCTACGGACAGGGCCCCTGGGCCTGATGGTTTTAATGGAATTTTTGTTAAGAAATGCTGGCCCGTTATTCCGAAGGATTTTTTGAATTTGATTGAGCAATTTGCTGCTGGTTCGCTCAGCCTTGAGGGCATCAATGGCTCTTTGATAACTCTTATACCCAAAATGCTTGCTCCTCAGGGTCCTAGGGATTTCAGGCCAATCTCCTTGACCAACACTTGCCTCAAGTTCTTAACTAAGTTACTTGCTAATAGGTTGCAGTTGGTGATTCTAAAATGTATCCACAAAAATCAGTATGGGTTTCAGAAATCAAGATCCATTCATTATTGTCTGGCGTGGGCCTTTGAGTACATTCATCAGTGCAAGCAATCCCGGAGACCTATTCTGATTTTGAAGCTGGATTTTGCTAAGGCTTTTGATACGATTGGGCATGAGGCCATCCTGTTAATCTTGCAGCAGAAGGGCTTTGATGTTAAATGGTTAGGTTGGGTTAAGGAAATCTTATCTTATGGTTCTTCTTCGGTTTTGTTAAATGGGGTGCCAGGCAAGCAATTTCAGTGCAAGTGCGGTGTTAGACAAGGGGACCCCCTATCTCCTTTGCTTTTTGTAATTGCTGTTGATCTTCTGCAAACCGTGGTCAATAGAATGCTGGCTGATGGAGTCCTCACCCTGCCAATTCCCTCCCATGATCCACATTTCCCCATCATCCAATATGCTGAGGATACTATATTATTAGTACCTGCAGTTGACTCCCAACTCATTGCACTCAAGGAAATGTTGGATGTTTTCTACGCTTCAACTGGTCTCAAGGTGAATTTTTAGAAATCTACTATGGTGCCCCTTAATGTGGACAATGAGGAGGCCATTGGTCTTGCGACTGTGTTTGGATGCTCTTTGGGGATGCTTCCTTTCACTTACTTAGGCCTTCCCATGGGAACTACCAAGTCAAGGATTATTGATCTCATGCCTTTGGTTGATAGGATGGAATGAAGGCTTTCTTCTAGCTCTGCCATGCTGAACCAAGGCTCCAGGCTCCAGTTGCTTACCTCTGTGTTGTCCTCTATGCCCATTTATTTCCTCTGTACCTTGGACATACCAATTGGCATTATTAAACAGTTGGAACGAATTAAAAGGCAATGCCTCTGGCGTGGCAATTTAGACACTCCCAAACAGTCTCTGGCAGCATGGGACTTGGTTTGCAGGCGCAAGGATAAAGGTGGTCTTGGCATAATCAACTTGCACCTGCAGAATCAGGGCTTACTCATTAAGCATCTTCATAAATTTTACAACAAGGATGACATCCTTGGGTCTCTCTTATCTGGAGAACCTATTATGATGGTGTTGTTCCCCAGGCCACAGTGTTGTGTGGCTCGTTCTGGTGGAGGGATGTGTTCAAGTTGGCTGATTCTTACAGAGCAATCTCTACATCCACTGTGAATCAGGGAGACTCTATTTTTTTGGTCTGATAGTTGGATATTGCACAATTCAAACAGACCACTTCGGGACGTCTGCCTCACTTATTCTCTTTTGTCAAGGATGACAAGATCTCTGCCATGGATTTCTTGGATTCTGAGAATGTGACATCAATGTTTCATTTACCAATCTCCAGCACAACAGCTTCAAAACTTGAACACCTCCTTTATTGGGTCACTTTGTTGCAAAGAGATGTTGCAGTTCCTGATGTGTGGTCTTGCCCTTCAAAATCTGGTTACTCTGCTAAGAGCTTCTACGCCATCATGTACACACACCTTCCGCCAATTTCTCCTTGTGTTTGACTTTGGAGATGCTCATACACGATGAAAATCAAGGTTTTTGGTTGGTTGCTCTTCTTTGATCGCCTGAACACTCGAGACCTCCTTCTCAGAAGACATTAGAGGACTGACCAAGATGAAAAATTTTGTGTGCTTCGTCCTGCCCGTCTGCATGAAGATAGGTTTCATCTTTTCTTCAACTGCAATTTCAGTCAACGGGTATGGTGTTATCTGCAGATTGACTGGTTGGGGGACATGATGTGACCTCCTTCCTATTGCACGCCAAGAAGAATTTTCAGCAACCTTTCTTCTTTAAGGTTATGCTCACTGCCACCTGGTGCATTTGGACTACCAGGAATGTGAAGATCTTCAGATCAGAGAGGGCTTTGTTTGACGTGTGGAGGTGTAAATTTGTACATGATATCAACTTGTTGTACCATAGAGTGAGGGAGAGTCTTAAACCTGCTTTCTTATCTTGGGTTAATAATCTCCCTTAGATTGTTGTATATTGTATCATAGGTAAGTAGGTAAGCTTTCCTCTTTCTTCACAGCCCTTTACTAGTTTGTAATTAGGTGGACTTCTATTATTTTATTTGCATAAAAGACTGTGGAGCTGTTGCTTCACAATAAATAGTCAAAAAAAGATCCATGGCTTTCAAGCCAAATGATCGATCTTATGGCCACATTCATGGCATAGTTTGTTCCAATGATCTCATATTGTGCACAAGGATGCATATTGGAATTCCAAACAATGTTTCCTAAGGGAGTTTTCATTTTCTTTGCACGGAAAAAATCATTTTCCATTTTTCGAGTGCCCGAAATGAGTTTTTTTTGTGAATGGCCTACCATATATTTGTTGCAAAATTGGACCAAATCAATTTTCTAAAATACTAGGCCATAATTAATGCACAATCGACAAAATGGTTGGGTGTCAAAAGTTTTGATCCACCTTTGGTGAAAAGACAAATTCCCTCCGATTCAGTTGGAAGCGGGTCAAATTTGAACTGCAGCTACCTCATAGTTTGCTTTCTATTTTTTCCAAAAATCATTTCTAGGTACATAAGTATCTATTTAATTAGATAAACATCAAAAGTTTTCCAAGATTCAACCACTAGCTTGGAACGGTCAAGCCCATCGTTTTGACCGCATTTTGAAATGGACATAAAAATTTCAAAAAAAAGAAAAAAAATTGGAAAACCTTCGCATTGTGTCATGATATGTGACCAAGTTTTCAGGAAAAATAATAAACTTGTAATACGACAATTATTTTAAAAAAGTGTTCTCAGAAATGAGCTATCATGCATGAAGATTCATGACTTTCAAGCCAAATGAGCAATCTTATGGCCACATTCATGGCATAGTTTGTTCCAATGATCTCATATTATGCACAAGGGTGCATCTTGGAATTCCAAACAATGTTCCCTAAGGGAGTTTTCATTTTCTTTGCACAAAAAATTCATTTTCCATTTTCCGAGTGCCTAAAATGAGTTTTTTTTGTGAAGGACCTACCATATATTTGTTGCAAAATTGGATCAAATCAATTTCTAAAATACTAGGAAATATTTAATGCACAATTGACCAAATGGTTGGGTGTAAAAAGTTTTGATCCACTTCTCGTGAAAAAGACAAATTCCTGCCGATTCAGCAGGAAGCGGGTCAAATTTGAACTGTAGCTACCTCGTAGTTTGCTCTTTATTTTTTCCAAAAATCATTTCTAGGTACATAAGTATATATTTAATCAGAGAAACACCAAACAAATTCCAAGATTCAACCACTAGCTAGGAACGGTCATTCCAGCCGTTTTGACCGCATTTTGAAACAGGCATAAAAAATTCAAGAACAATCAAAAAAATGGAAAACCTTCACATTGTTTCATCATATGTGGCCAAGTTACCAGCAAAAATTATAAACTTGTAATACGGCAATTATTTTTAAAAAGTGTTCTCAGAAATGAGCTATCATGTGTGAAAATTCATGGCTTTTAAGCCAAATGATCAATCTTATGGCCACATTCATGGTATAGTTTGTTCAAATGATCTCATATTGTGCACAAGGGTGCATATTGGAATTCCAAACAATGTTGCCTAAGGGAGTTTTCATTTTCTTTGCACGGAAAAATCATTTTCCATTTTTCGAGTGCCTGAAATGAGGTTTTTTTGTGAAGGACCTACCATATATTTTTTCCAAAATTGTACCAAATAATTTTTAGAGAATACTAGGCCATATTTAATGCACAATTGACCAAATGGTTTGGTATCAAAAGCCTTGATCCAACTCTGGTGAAAAATACAAATTTCTATCGATTTAGTAGGAAGCGGGTCAAATTTGAACTACAACTACCTCGTAGTTTGCTCTTTATTTTTTCCAAAAATCATTTCTAGGTACATAAGTATCTATTTAATCAGAGAAACATCAAAAGTTTTCCAAGATTCAACCACTAGCTAGGAACGGTCAAGCCCGTCGTTTTGACGACATTTTGAAACGGGCATAAAAAATTCAAAAAAATATTCAAAAAACTAGAAAACCTTCGCATTGTGTCATTATATGTGACTAGGTTTCCAGGAAAAACAATAAACTTGTAATACGGAAATTATTTTAAAAACGTGTTCTAAAAAATGAGCTATCATGCGTGAAGATTCATGGCTTTCAAGCCAAATGATCAATCTTATGGCCACATTCATGGCATAGTTTGTTCAAATGATCTCATATTGTGCACAAGGGTGCATCTTGGAATTCCAAACAATGTTGCCTAAGGGACTTTTCATTTCATTTGCACGGAAAATTCATTTTCCATTTTCTGAGTGCGTGAAATGAGTTTTTTTTTGTGAAGGACCACCATATATCTGTTGCAAAATTGGACCAAATCAATTTTCTAAAATACTAGGCCATATTTAATGCACAATTGACAAAATGGTCGGTTGTCAAAAGTTTTGATCCACCTCGGGTGAAAAAGACAAATTCGTGCCGATTCAGTAGGAAGCGGGTCAAATTTGAACTGCAGCTGCCTTATAGTTTGCTATTTATTTTTTCCAAAAACCATTTCTAGTTACATAAGTACCTATTTAATCATAAATACATGGTTTGGTGGCGATACGTTGAGGTTTTGACGGTGGCCGAGGGCCCCAACTCTAGAGCGCGTAAACTCGCATGCCCGCCGCATGGTCACCGCGTGACCATGGCATTGCCATGTGTTCTGGGTGGCCTAGGCATGTCTAGTGGGTTGGGCACTCCCCAGGTAGGTTCTAGGAAGAAAATCACAACATAAGATTCTCACGAGGAGACCGATCGATACTCAAACATGAATAAGCAGCCAAGTGTTTGATTAGCTCTATGGGAAATGCACATGGCTAATGGGCGTGAGTTTTGGCTGAGGATGATCAGTTACTAAGAAGACCGTCTTCACAAATTTTCAGCTTAAAAGCAGGAGCCTAGGTGGTACTTGCTTTGCAAAGTACAACACTGGACATAAATACGAATGTTGAAGCTGGGCTCAAAATAATGAATGGATTGAGCTGGAATTTGGTGGAGGATCGTTATTTGGGCATAGGAAAGCACTATAGAAAATGGATAGCATTTGGAAATGCCAATGTGGTACTTCCTTCACAAAGTGTTTTTCTGAACAAAATAGGAAAATGAATATTTTTGAATTATTTTTGAACTTGGAAAGGAAGTTTTTTTTACATATTTGACGAAGATATGACCCAAAGAATGTATGAGATTTTTTTCGGAATTTTGGCAATGTCGGAAATATAGGTTGCTTCACAACCTAGGGCAAAAACTGCCACATGGACATGACACATAGGCAAAACTGATGAGGTGGCGCCTAGTCATAGCAACCCACCACAATTTACAAGGTTATGACCATCTATATTGGTCATGATCAGCTAGAAATAAGGCAGCGGACCAGTGCTATCTGCTTTATGACCATTTCGTGTAAGGAATTACGTCCTTTTTGACCAAAATGGTCGTTATAGTTTAGGGTTTGGAGCCCCCCGAACAGCTTTTGACCAATTGGTCTGAAATGGTCATAGATCTATGACCAATTCTTCCAGGGTCACTGACGGAAGGTCACTAGTTGGCATATTTCTTGTAGTGATCAAATCTCCATGATAATAATACTGTTATGTTTTACTTTTCTTAGTCTAAGTCGTTTGCTTGTTTCGTGTTCGATTTGGATCTTTTCTCGGTTTTCTCGTTGTTTCGTTTGCTTTTGTATGCTACTGTTTGTCTATGCTAGATTACCCGGAGTGCGAAGCTTGTAACTACGAGTCTCAAGAGTTTGCAGATCGTTAGCAAGGCAAGTTACACTTTGATCATACTCTTTTATACCCAGTTTTTACTATGCATTAGTATTGCCCCTCAAATATTTGCATGAGTAGGATTGGGAACATGTGGTTTGGTTGTAGTGCTTGAGGTAGGAACCTAATACCTTTTGAACACCCCAAGAATATACGTTATGCTTATTTATTGCTTAGCCATGCTTGTAGACGGGGATTGGATCGTGTTTCACACATGGAAGTTTGAGAGTTATTTAATCATCGATAACATTAAGGTGACAACTTTAATATACATCTGGGTGGATTGGTTGAGGCACCTGGGGAACCCAATGTTCCCTGTTTCAGGAAATCCCGGAGTACCCGTGTGATTTTTCCTACGGTTTGCCACCCATGCTCAAAGGGATCATAAGATTCTTCATGCTAGAAACTTTCGTGTGCAGCCACAAGCCATTACGGGCTCTTGTATAGTTGAGTAAGTTGCGTGAGCTCTTGAAGAGGTGGACTAGCAAATGTAGGGGAAAGTAGGTGTACCGGTCCACCCGGAGTAGAGGGTTAATGCTTCAGAAAGACTATGTCTCGATCATCCGATCATGGATGCGGTCGAGTCTTGTGGGGAAAAGTGCGCAAACCTCTGCAGAGTGTATAAACTATCATGGTTAGCCGTGTCCCTGGTTATGTACATCTTGAGTATCTAGTATTTGAATCCATTGATATGATCTCATCATGTTACTTTAATTAATTTATTGGGTTAATGATGATACTTTTAATTGGGATTTGAGTTGGGGTTACCTTCTCAAATAATGGGCAACTTGGGAGTAGTTAAATAAATTTATTCCTTTGTCGTTCGGAAAAACTAGCTTTATGCAAAACCATAAACTTACAGTCTCCACCATCCAAATATTGCATGTAGATATAGTTCTTGCATTTGACTGCTTTACAATGTAACTCTGCCAGCATATTCAATGTGCCGACCTACATGGCTGCAATGTCTCATGTTGCAGACTACTCAGACGACGAATAAGGTGCGATAGGTCGTTGTTTTGCACTCAGCTATGCCGTTGGAGTTGATGGACTCATTTACCTTAGAAGCTTTCGCATTTATTTAGTTTAGATGGCCTTCAACCATGATATTTTTTGTGTAATCATACTCCTTATGAGGACTCGATGTAATAAGTGTGTGATTGAAACTCTGTTATAATTCTTCGAGTACTGTGTGTGTCAGCATTACTGATCCAGGGATGACACTGATGCATAGATACTTGACCATTTGAGGTCTGGTCGCTACAAGATGGTATCAGAGCGCACGCTGACTGTAGGACGCGACCACTAGAATAAGACATAGGATTTATCTTCTCTACTCATTTCTATTTCTCCTGTCTTTCTACTCTATAGATGGCGGATACCAGGAACAAGTTCACTCAGCCGAATGACGACACCCTTTTCGGATGCCACTTGAAGGAAGTAACTAAGTATTTGAACATCGGACTACCAAGATTCATAGGGACTTTCTCTACATCTGTACTGGAAGAGGAGCGCTGGAAGATCAAAGTCTGGGTACCTGGGAGGACATTCGCACCAACAACGGAGCCTATTGATTTCTACCTGGATGCACCAAGTTGGAGTATAGGAAAGAGCATGGCAGCCCATATCACTTTTGGACGCATATGTCAATTGTATCACAAGGAGCTGGAGAATACCATTTATCAGATATGTGGCCGCCGAGATAACAAATGGGAGATGATTCGTACCAGGAGGGATGGATCAATTGCAGCTTACATTCAAGAGATGGGAGATCATATTTGTCGACAAGAGAATCAACAAATTATCCACATGAAGAAGATCAAGAAATTGGTGAAGAGAAATAACAACCTAGAAGAGGAACTCAAGTCTACACGCGATGGATACGAGGAAGAGATTGTTGTACTACTGGAGAAGCAAGAAGACCTGAAGAGGAAGGTAGGAATACCAGTGGAGAATATTAAGCGAGAACCAGCAAAGGAGATCCGTTCGGAGGACTACATCATCTTGGACGACAACGACACGGGTAGTGATGCAAATGATCACAGCGATGATGATTACGTTGACGAAGCTGGAGCAGATATCATGGAGTCTTCCTCTGATGAAAATTTCTAGATGACCACCAATGTAACTAGTAGTATCCCTCCAAGTAGTTAGCAATGATCGAGTTTGTAATCATAGCTTAGACCGATTGTGTGATTTTTGTGTGCTATTGAATGATTTGAAATTGATTGTGTTTGTCTCATGAGCATATGGGTAGTGAATCTCTCTTAGACCTCAATTCTATTTCTATTTTCTCACCCCTTCTAACCCATCAGATGCCTCCAAGACGTGACAATGGATTTGCCTTCCCACCGGAGCTCACTCAGTTGATCCAACAACAGAATGCCTTGATGCAGATACTAGTTCAGAACCAGAACCAAGGCAACAACAACAACAACAACCCACCACCACCACCCCCTGTTGACCACCTAGCCCGTTTCCTAAGGTTGAATCCGCCGGCGTTCTCTAGTAGCACCGAGCCGATTGTTGCAGATGATTGGCTTTGCAAGATTGGAAGAGAGCTGACCACTGCAGGATGCACAGATGCGAGAGAGTGCATTTTGCCGCACACCAGCTTGATGGACCCGCAACATCATGGTGGGAGAGTTTCACCGCCACTTACCCCATTGACACTATTACAAGGGATAAGTTTCAGCAGGCTTTCTGCACTGCCCATGTTTCAGCAGGAGCTATGAGCATGAAGAAGCGTGAGTTTTGCAACTTGTGGCAAGGAGGGCGAATAGTGGGTCAGTATGTGGATGAGTTTAGCAAGTTAGCACGCTATGCCCCTGATGACGCAGCCAGAGATGCCGCTAAGCAGGAGAAGTTTCTGGAGGGACTCAACGATGAGCTGAGTATGCAGTTGATGGTGGCAACTTTCAACAACTACCAGGAGTTGGTAGACATGGCTCTCATGATTGAAGGCAAGCAACAATAGATTGATAATCGCAAGACGAAGTATGGATAGGGGAGGTACACTTCAGAAGCTCAGCAGAAGCCCCGCTATTCCCCGTACTTAGGAGGACATAACCACAACCATGGAGGCCATAACCATGGAGGACACACGCACAATGGAGCAAGTTCGCACAACCACAGTGGCCCCAAGAATGGCAACGGGAATGGAGTAAGCAGCAGCCAGAACCGTTCCAACTCTGCAACACCAGCCAAGAGGGATCTGAGCCACATTACCTATTTGAAGTGCCAGAAGACCGGACATTATGCCACTAAATGTCCTGAAGCAAAGAATGGAAATGGCAATCACTACAAAAAAATACACTTCCGTGATGATACATGTTTGTCACAGTAGGTCGCGTTTTTTGTCATGCATGTACATCCATGACGATTTTATGACAGAATCAAGATAGTCATACCTGTGCTGTCGTAGAAGTGTTCCATGACATTATCAAAATTATCATCACGGAAGTGTCCATTTCCATGACGATAAATAGCGCGTCACAGAAGTGCTTTCGTCAAGGGTGACCGACATGTGGCATCCACCGTAACGGAACACCGTTAAGCTATCGAGTCGGGTTTTGGATTCGATAACCCGTTAACAGCCCCGACCAATGGGAAATTTCCACGTGTAAAATTCTTATTGGCCGGAAGAAACATGTGTTAGCTCGTCAGTGGGTCAGATAGGTGCCTATGATATGTTGACACGTGCCACGGCCCACCACAGGCCCATTTAGCTTACAAAGCCGGCTCGTTTGACTTGGTCAAAAGTTAACGGGCTGGCCCATGAAAAGCCTGTTAACGGTCTCTTCACAAATAGCCCATTTTACGGCCCGTTAACTCACGACCCGTTAGGCCCTGAAGGAAATCGGCCCAACAACGTAATGTGGGCCGTCGAATATAACACCAGCACATTTCACTTTCGGCCCATGTATGGCCCACGACGTCTTTAGGCCCATATGAGGCCTTCGTATCTTTCGGCCCTTTACAGGCCCACGGTGACTCTATCCCATAATGAACAGTAATTTTCTTTGTACGCTTTAATGGCCCGTGATTTACATGGGTCGTTTCCAGCCCGTGTTAACTTTCGGCCTATTGATGACCCATACGTTCTTGGGCTCCTTTTCGGCCCTCGATTACTTCCGGCCCGTTACTGGCCTGTTCCCCTAACGGGCCAAATTCGACCCATGGAAAGAGTCGGCCCGTTACTGGCCTGTTACCCTAATGGGCCGAATTCGGCCCATGGCAAGAGTCGGCCCGTTTCTGGCCTGTTCCCCTAATGGGCCAAATTCGGCCCATGGCAAGAGTCGGCCCATTACTGGCCTGTTACCCTAATGGGCCAAATTCGTCCCATGGCAAGAGTCGCCCCGTTTCTGGCCTGTTAACCCGTTGCGCCGTTTCCAGCCCGTCCTATATTCTGGCCCATTAACGACCCGTTATGCCTGTGATAGAATTAAGCCTTTGCTGTCCTACGGCCTGTTAACGGCCCATTACCGTGCTGGGCCGACACCAATTACGCCCGTTTACGGCCCATGTAGACCCATTATCCGACGGCCCGAGGCCGACCGATTCTACGACCCTATTGGAGGCCCATTTATCGACGGCCCGTAGGAGACCCATGGATCCTGCGGCCCTTATATGGCCCATGGTAGTTGCGGCCACTAGCAAACCAGGGAAAAAGAAGACTAGGAAATAAATAAGGCCAAAACTAACGCTAGGCTATTAAGGCGATTGCACAGATTACATCCACTCGGCATCAAAGATCGCCACCAGTGCAAATATAGGGAACACCCTATACTATACAAAAATGGCTTGCTGTTTTCTTCAGCCGGTGGCTGCACGTTAAGAATAATTTTGTATCGCACCAAAACAAATTACAACTATATAACAAAAGGAAGGTTGGCATAAATCTTAATAGTCTAGCAGATAAATGCACCACCAGAAGTTCAGAAGCTCAGTTCATTTGACCTGACTATTACATTTTCATGCTGTATTGTCCGATGGAGCACCATAATCCTCACCTTCATTTCCCCTAGGCTCGTGAACAACATAGCAAATGTCTGATAGTCTAGTTTCAAAACCATGCATATCTTGAAGACATCGAACAATGTCTCTCCTTGTTTCACAAAGGGTCTCTGTTAGGGAATGGACTTGTGTCTGGAGCGCAGATACAACATTGCTTTGAGCTTGCATATCTTGATCATGAGGCAGTTTGGACGATATTGCCTTAACAACCAACCCGGTATTACGCAGGAACATGCTTTTGGCACTGTTAGTGGACAGGTACTGACCCACACGCAGCAAGAGCTGACATTGCGGTTATAGTTGCCTCGCCACCTACTGGTGGCGGTTCCACCATTTTTTCCATAGCTCGCTGAAAAGTTGAGGTTTTACATTAGTAGTACCAGAACAGAAGATATTAAGGAGGCAGCAAAACCAAACAAAATAGGTTTGGTCTATATACAAAACTTATTCTGGTGAACCCATGTAAAATATTAGTTGTATTTTATTGCAAAGTACATCATAAAACCAGGTTCCAAACATATGACCATGTACCATCGCTAATGTATTGTCTATTTCTTCACATTGTATTGAGGGCTCAGGATAAAGAGACGAAGTTTATAATACGGTAAGCATAGTATGACATCATTCATATCACAAAACAACTGAGAATAGACAAACATGCAATTGTAATGTTGTGTGGGTCCAGCACGGAACTAGATTACGGGTCAAGATCAAAGGAACTTCACTCCTCTCTTTTAAACCTTGTAAGGTGGAATGATACGCTAAGACAATTGTGTATGAAATTGAAAAGAGTAATAGACATTGGCTGCAAACCATGCAGTTCAAGGCACAAGTCAGAGTAAGTAGTAGTTAAAAGGCATGAGGATTAAGGACTTACAACATCGGCTTTGACTGGTGTAGTCATGCCCTTCTTCTTGCTGGTGTGACAGTCCTTGAAGATTTCCACAACATTTGGTTCAGGTACTTCTTGGTCCTTGCGGGCTTTCCTCTGCATTTCGAACAAGTCAATATAGATCTGATAATATGGTACAGTGAAAAGAGTGAAACAACAACTAATTACAAGAGCCTCACAGTGTGCAATATAGCTACGAGATCCTGTTGTGTGTTGGAATTTCACTTTCGTACAGTTGGCCTTGTTCTTTGAATAGTTCACCTACAAGAAGATAGATTTGTGTGGCACATGCGTAAATAGGACTTCAACATGTGATCTGATCATATATATATATAATGTCCCTGATACTTCAGATCAGACCAGTGTTTAACAAGGCCCCTCCAGTATTCATCCGATATATTTTCGACTGGAGATGTTTGGGAAAGTTCACTGTTAGCCTTGCCTTCAAAATGAGTTTTCCTCAAGTTATACCGATACTGTCCTAGAGCAGACTTGAAAACATGGGTGCAAGCTTGTCTAGTTGCATCATCTTGGCTATCCAACTTGAACCTCATCTATTGAAAATTATGAGAGTCTCATTATCAACAACCTAAAAGTATGGGACAGAGCAAGACAATATTACTAGTTTCCATACATACCCATACTTACAGATAAATGGTCGAGGAAGGTGTTGAACTGGGTTTCGTCTTTGTCATTCCTGTACTAAATCCATGTTGGGAGGATACATACATGACACTTAACGGCAACCGTTGCCTCTGATACTAACTTGGCTGACTCTGTAGCATCACGTGGCCTTTTTAAACCTGCCTCAAAACGGATCTCCTTTCTTCCTCCTCTAGATTTAGTTAACCTATCTAGCAATATCCCTGATGTTTGTTTCCTTTGCGCCTAGGTGCTAGTCCAACAATGAACATAGGAAGTGTTAGTGTACATCAAACTGTGAGACTACATATAAAGAAGCATGCAACTGTAACTTGACTCCAGCAACTACCTTCTTGCCGTTGAAGCTCACAAGGTTCATCTGATATTGCCAACTCGTCTTGTGTCAAGAGTGCTTGGGAAGTAGTGTCAGGTGGCAAGGGAGCTTGGGAACGTGCTGCTAGCTCAGTTGACGCACGAGTAAGTCGTGCAGCTGGTAGTACTGTGGTAGGTGTTGCAAGAACTAGGGCTGTCTCTACTTGTTTGGTGGTAGCTATTTGTTTCTGTTTGGCTTTTTTTGCAGCTCGTGTAGCATGGGATGGCGTTTTTGTAGAATTTTCTGCTGGACTTTGACCTTCTATTGCATCATCAGTACCAGCAGAATCTGCAGGATTCATCCGCTTCTCATTCCCTGCCATTCTATGTTTCTTCCTCTTTCTCTGTGCCATGTTAAGTCAAGCCGACAAGAAAAACGAATAACAATTTAGTTCTTCAGAACAAATTGATGCGTGATACAGACGAACTGAACTTTGATGTTAGACAACCACATGATAGGAGGATGTAATATGTATGAAAAACAGGATGGAAGAGATAACCAGAACTATGATGTGTAATCTAAGAAGAAGACATTTCACCAAATTAGAAGCAATGCAATGGAAGGTAGACACCATATGAAAGATGCTACAAATATTGCTCTGCCAAGTTAACAGTGTCTCATCATAAATGGCGTTTAAACAAATGTGAAGCAGTACAAGAAATAAATCATATGCAAGATGCAAACAACATCACCCTACCATTTTAGAGGTCTCTCGTCATTAGTGCCATTGCATATTCACAACATTGCATATTCACTGCTTATGATGTGTAAACTAAGGAGAAGACATTTCAACAAATTATGAGCAATGAAAGCTAGACACCATATAAAAGATGCAACGAATATCACTCTACCAAGTTAAAACTGTCTCGTCATAAGTGCCATTTCAACAAATTAGTAGTACAAGCTAGAAAAGAATGTGAGATGTAACCTATATCACACTCCAAAGTCAAACATGTCTTATGATAAGTGATTGTTGCAGGTTACACAACAGTAGTAATTTGATGTAAGAACATGGTGTGATAGACAGATATTGTATGTTCTAGAAACAGGAACACATGTCTTATTCAAGTATAATGTGTAAAGTAAGCAGATGGAATTCAACAAAATTAGAAGCAATACAAGCTAGACATCACACATAACATGCAACCATATATAACAGTGCCAAGTTAGAGGGAGCACCGGTGATGCTACACTAGGGGAGACGTGCTCATCATAAACACAGCTTTGTTGAGTGTCTATGCATGTGTTGTCTTGGAAGTCATCTTGGGGGTGTGGAGGAGTAGAAACTGTAGAGGCCCTCCGTTCGGAAGGAGCACCTTTATCCGCTGCCTTGCTAACTTCCTTCCGCTTTATTGATTTTGAATTGTAAAGTAAAACCGACAAGAAAAAGCAATAAAATTCTCTCTTCAGAAGTCATTCATGCATGATACTGACAATCACTACTTTGATGTAAGGCAAACACATGATACCAGGATGGAATATGTACGAAAAACAGGACGGCATGGCATGTTCACAACTGTTTGTGTAAACTAAGCAGAAACCATTCCAGCAAATAAGAAGCAATGCAAGCTAGACACCACATGAAAGATGCAACCAATATGACTCTGCCAAGTTAAAAGCGTCCCATCATAAATGTAATTTCAACAAATTAGAAGCAGCGCATGCTATAAATCATATCAAAGATGCAACTAATATTGCACTGCATATACTAAAGGTGTCTCGTCATATTGATTGATGCGGGATATAAAAAAACAATAGTTTTATGTAAGGACATGCTTAATAGACAGATGTACTATGTACTAAATACAGGAAGACATGCCACATTAACAGGTATAATGTATAAGCTAAGCAGACTAGCGCATGTAGTTTAACCAGATTGGAAGAATTACAAACAAGACACCATATGCAACATGCAACCACGTATCACGCTGCCAAGTTAGAGCAATCACCTACGATGCTAGTGTAGGGGAAATGCTGTAATCAACTACAGAGCTACGTTCACTATCTTCATCTAGCATTTTCGTTTCTTGAGAATCATGTCGGGAGGCTGACGCTGCATTCTTTAAATGAGGAGTACTCCCCTTGCCTGCATGCCTCGTCATAAGTGATTGATGAGGGATACACAAGAACATTAGTTTGATGTAAGAACATGGTTAATACACAGATGTACTAGTATGTACCAAAAACAGAAAGGCATGTCATATTCAAAGGTATAATGTGTAAGCTAAGCAGATGCAATTTAACAAAATTGGAAGCAATACAAGCTAGACATCCAGCTGGAGTGGTGAGCATGGACCTGAGAGCCTGGTGGGAAGCGGGCTGCTTCGCCACCATCGCAACTTTTTAGTTGGCTTCTAGGTGATGCCTATCTTTGCTGGGCTTGTCACTGGCTCGGCCAGTGCCCTGACTAGCTATTTGTCTTCTTGTGCTCACGGGATGGTGGTTCATGTAAAAAATATCTTTCCTTATCAGACCGACTTCGGCCTTTCGAATACAAGCTAGACACCATATGGAACATGCAACCACGTATGACACCGCGAAGTTAAAGCAAGCACCTGGGATGGTGGTTCATTGCGAGCGAGGTCATCAACTCCAGAGCTACGTTTACCGTCTCCATCTGCTGACACTGCACCCTTTATAGTGCTGTAACGTGTTGTGCATACCCGCGAAGAAAGCTGGCGAATTCCCTCTTTTCTTTGCTACTTCTCTTTCAGCAGACTCTGAAATACCCTTGCATAAAAACACAATAGTGAGAGTATGGGTGAAGTGTGTGTAGAACTAGTGCACCGTAAAAGTAGCAGATAGCAAGTGGCTGAAAAATAAATGACAGGAGACATATGATAGCTCTACAACATTGCATGTCAAACAAAATTAGATTCTACTCCGTATGGTTTTGTAATATATGAGCACAAGAAATGCAGGTACTCCTCCAGCACACCACCACATGTGGTCATATCTAAGATAAAAGTCGACTGAAAATAAATAGGTCAGTCGATTTTTTTAATGAACTGTCCGATCTATAAGGAACGGGCACATGGCCTTCGTCTACCTCCCTCCAGTCCCTGTTGACGATCTTTCTCAAACCGCCAGCGACCACCGGCCCAGACCCCTGCCTCCGTCGCCCCACCCTCCCCTCGACCTCACACCACCGCCGTGCTTGGCAGCGCCCCCAGGCCATCCCTTTAATCCCGGCCGACCTCCAGATCGGGCGCCAGTAGCTCTATGACGCACATGTGCCTCAGATAAACACCAAGGTGTTGCTTCCCCGGCGTAATAGGCGTACTAGCGCCTGTTACGCTGGGGAATGCTTCCGTTAATTGGGAATCAACTGGCCAGAAATTGAAATTCAGGGGGGTGACAGACCTCTAGCTAAGGTGAAATAGTATATGAGGAGAAACCTTGTGCATCACGAGTTACTAGGAACATCTAGTATCAAGAAGAAGCGGTCAACTAGTGTCTTCTATGGGATGAATACCGTGCAAGCAGAGACGTAAGATTTGCACGAATAAGGGAAGAGGAGTACCTTTTTCGGTTGCCGGTGTGGTCACCTCCACATGTCACGCCGATCTTCTTCTTTTTACCAGGGAAACCGATGTTCTTGAGGGTGCAGGCTTGGACGAACCCATGGCCAAATTGTTGACTGTGTTGCCGTGGTCGTATGTCGGTGGAGGGGAAGCAGATCCGAGGCGGCGAAGAACGGCATAGCAGGAACAACTCCGGTGCGGTGGAGGGTGGCGAAGTTGGAGCGGCAGCGGTGAGGCGCAGGACGGCGTGGTTGAACTGGTTCGGGTACAGACGGCTCGGCCTCGGCTTCAACTACTAGCCGTGGAGGGCGTTGCGGATGAGGTTGCGGTGGACGACGATGTCGGGTATCGGCTCCGACGTGATGGAGGAGGGCGACGGTTGATGGGTGGGATGGGGTGGCAGACGGAGGACGCCAGGGTTTCGCGGCTGGTGGAGAGGTAGTTTTGGCGCCCATGGAGTACGAATGGGGAATCAGACGGGTGGGGGGAACCATGTTCCGGTCTAGGACGCGCTTGTTTTTGGCTTTTTTGAACAGAAGATGGGACGCGCCTGTTTGAAATTTGGGGAAAGTACAAACTTTGCCCCCTCTTAAATTTTGGACCTACTCCGGGTCGGGGGTAGGATGGTAATCTCGGGTGTCCCAATTAGTGGGAGGGAGCGATTTCAGCCGCGCACATGTGTGCTTAGGCGACCATTGTGTATGAATGTTTTTTGAAGACGGTTGTGTGGTGTCTAGATGAAGCTACAAACCTACCCCGGTTTAGACCTTTGGACGTCGGGCCGGTAGGTTTCACGGGTCGGAGTTATTAGAAAAGTAATTTCCTTGTACTACCAAACATTGGTCTCACGCGGTTTCGGGCAAGTAGAGGCTCTTTTGGCGCTTCGTTCGAAATTTTGAAACACAAGCATTCACGTTTAAAGTACTCTTGAACTATGAGGATTGACCTAAATAGACAACGTTATATTTGACCTTGTATGTTTGAAAACCTAATTAAATTATCCGCTTCTTTTTGAAATTTTGACACTTGAAAATCCTATAACTACGATTATTTTGGAATGGAGGAGCTAAATTTGAATCTATTTTGTACACGACTACATATGCTATTATGTACAAAATCAGAGCAAAGATTGGTGCCCCCATAATTTAGGTATGGTTTTCAAATGCCATGATATCAAATTCAAATAATTGAATGGGGACTTCATGTTGAATTCGATATTTTTAAACCACCTTAAGTTGAATTCAAATGTATGATAGTTCATATAGGTAGTTATTTATAATGTTCATTGTGTAAATTTCGTATGTATAATGTGCTTTACACACACAACATGAACTATACTCATGTTTATATTCGATTGCTAAAGTGATGCATTGTCTGGAGTTCAAAATACTAACTATGTGGATCAATTGTGTCGAATAATAACATAGACATGCTCAAATTCGATAGAATCTAGATGTCTGATGGATCAATGACCGCTCCTTACTCGAATTGCAAATATCATGATCCCATCCTAATATTTGGATACAATTTATATCTTTAATCAATGTGTACAACAGTCTTTTACGTGTAGTTTCACTCTCCATCGGTGGTCTCTCACACATGCTCACACATTCTCTCCCGAGGTGTCTTTCTTGCACGCATGCTCTAGATATTACCCTCCCTCCCTCTCGTAACCATTTACAACTGTTTTCACTAACCTTTATCACAAGCACTCTTCCTCTCGCAAACATACACACGCACAATCCCCATCGACCCTTTCTATATACATGGACCTGCCTACGTGTCTCATGTATGCACATTATCTTTAGGCCTGTCTCTCACGCATTGTCTCACACCTCTCTTCCTAATCGACGAGTATGATTCTAGCAGAGCATTCTGTAGGATGCCCCTTAAAGTTAGGTTGGGTGAATAGTAATATCAGAGATAAAGGGGTTACCTTAGTCCAAGAACCTAGGGTTACAAATCCTAGCCGGCTTTGTCAGTGGACACAGAGTCCTTCACAATTCTGCTATCTTTGTCTTGTACGACTAGTCATCCATG
Source organism: Triticum dicoccoides (assembly GCF_002162155.2). Lineage (NCBI taxonomy): Eukaryota > Viridiplantae > Streptophyta > Magnoliopsida > Poales > Poaceae > Triticum > Triticum dicoccoides. Next base: position 664,541,144 of record NC_041393.1, read on the forward strand.
GGTCTTCCTAAATGCGTCACGGGCCGACCAATGTGGCGCAGGACGGAACCGAACAAAGGGCCTCACCTCGACCCACCGGACCTCACGCGGTGACACACCCTCTGCCCCCACGTCTCATTATCTTCTCACACCCACACATACCAACACAAACACCACACACACAGCAAGTTTCTCCTGGCGCCTCTATTCCCTCCCCCCTTGCATATACACACTCAAGGGAATGGAATCTCTCATCGTGATGTCATATTCGTCCCTCTCTCTCTAGACCACTCTCATTTCTCGTGCTATCTCCCCCCCGTCGCCCCCTCTATCCATGCCTCTCTCGAATACGTAATACACACACATACCTCTCTAGGCCCCGCCAAATGCATAAACTACACATTCACACATGTTACATCACGTCCCCCATTGATCTAAAAAGCCCTCTCTTCGCGTTTATTTTGCATACAACATACCTTTTGAATAAAGTGTGGCCAAAAAATTATTTTAGAGTTTCTACATATATACAACATTACAAAGTTATATGGAGGAGTACGAACGCTAATTTGCATTGCATGGTGCCCACAATGATATTTATTCCGCACTGTGAATTTGTATATTTTTATACTATATACAAAGTTAGTCATAATAAAGAGAAACGGAGAGCATCTCTCTCTCCATCGCATACCCCCCCTGTACGCCCCTTTCACGTATGCACACAAAACTATCTCCGGGTCGTCTAAAAGTAAGCCCCCAGAAAATTCACGCATGTTTCATCTTTCTCTCGCGATATATGCAATGACGATCATTGTATTTGAAGCGAAAGCACGATACACATATTGGACTTCAGAATCCACTCATTACGATCACCGTTTACATTTAGTGGTTATTATACAGTCACAGGCTCACCGTACAACTCTGTATTTGCTCATGACATGACTAGTTGACCAGTTAAACGCTCCATGTGGCACCTCTAGTGTTGCATCACATTATCTCACTACCATCGTGCCCACCTGTCGACTTGTATCTACTCTACATCTACACTATTATAAAATACATAAAATATACACTCTTATAAAAAAACAGAGTTGGTGATGATGGTGTGCCTGCCATTCTGCAATATAGGCCGTCCGATTTATATCTGACGGATTGGAAAGAAACTATGGCAATTTTGCAAAAAGGTACCCACACACCACTCCACATTTGCAAATAAGGCCTTCCCTTGTTCATCCTTTTCTCTCACATGATAAACAAGTCATACAAATGCATCTTGATGTTACGTGCAACGCACGGGCATCTTGCTAGTAAGAATGAAAACAAACGAAAAAAATAATATTTGGACGGTGGTTCGAAGTCATGACCGCGGGCACAGCGGACAAGGTGGCCTTGTATTGGTATGCTGAGCCATCTGTTTTAACACACATGAGCTGGTGTGGTGATTATACACACACGCACGCATGCACACGAGCTGCATCCATGCAACACTCACACAAACACATGCACCCACGCACGCACGCAACACTCACATGTACACATGCAGCCACGCACGCACGCAACACTCACATGCACACACGCACGCATGCATGCACACACCAGTACACCACACGACCAACAAACACTCTCACGCTCAAGTGCTCAACCTGCACGTGCATGCGCACACATCAGGCCCTGACAGACACATACACAACCAGGTGATTCCCGCGCATGGGTTGGAGCGTTGTCGCGCCTGCGTAAATTTGTGTTTATCTGACCTTTTCCCTATGCGAACTGAGAGGTGGGACCCACAAGGAACGTGGTCAATTTAACTAGTCAACATGGCGCCACGTAGACTATTTGGCCGGTCAACAGAGTGCAATCCCATGCTGATCCGTGAGCAAGTGAAGGTATAATCACCGCAAAACGTATATAGTGACCGTAATCAGCTTATTCTGAAGTTCGGTGACCGTATTACGCTTTTCTCTCTGTAGGCCCTCCAAAACTACATCTCTAAACGTTCTCGCATGTTACAACACTACTACTATACTCTAACATAATAAATCATATGTGTTTTTAGTTTTACTAGATATCATATTGTTACTTATAATTATTCAGTTTGCATACATTAAAATTGCCTTTGAAATGTATGGCCAGTATCATCTATCGCGCGGGAAAAATCCCGCCCTTTCCTGCTTAATCGGGTTTGTATCGATGGATCGTCCGAAACAGCAAAACTATAGTACTATACAGTACAAGTGACAGTTCACTGGGCCGTCGTGTCGTCTACTCCTACGTCGTAAGAGTGGAGCGCTCACTTTCATAAATCTTCTAGTCCCTCTCACCGACATGTGGGACATCAAGCTACCGGGTCCACGTGCCATACCGGAATACAGTGCAGAGCAGCCGGGGTGAAGCACCCCAGTCATGGCGCCGGTGTAGTAATGAGCAATGAGGCGTCAAATCACAAAGCTGCACCTTTCCCGCAGTTAAGTTGGAGGTACGAAGTAATAATGCTAAAAAAAGAAGTTCGAGGGATGAAGCAGCCATCATTTCACTCGTTGCTGAATCCACTTCTCCCTCATCTTCTTCAACTTAACCAGGTGTTGCTTCTGCCGTTGTTCTGCCTCACGTGGGACGCGGACCGGCTTGGTAAAGCACTGACAGGTGGGACTGCATGTTAGCAAACCGCCAGGACAACATCCTCCGAAAATAAGAAACCTCCCCCGCCATCTGCATGGAAAAATCACCTCCTTTTTACTAATCTTGATTCTATAATTTTTTTAGATCAATATAATTGAGATTTGTATAGATAGCACACAGGAGCAAAACCAAGTGGTATGGTTAAGGGCATCCACAATGTGTAGCCAAATGTGAAAATAGCTTTTGGCATCATGGGAACCGTTGTGGACGGTGTTGCCAAAGCCAAAAAGATGGAACCAAAGCTCCCTGATTGATTGATTGAAGGAATAGAAAAATGCAACATCTCTCCTCTTTCTCCCATGCTTGGATGCATGTAGTACAATATAGAGCATAGAGTCTACTCCCCTGTCCCTTCTATCACAAATCACAAAGCAGTGAGGCGTCAAATCACAAAAGCACGGACAAAGCAACCATCATTTCACTCTTCGCTGACTCCGCTTCTCCATCATCTTCTTCGAGAAACCATCTCACTGCACTAGTACTCCTAGTAGTACTAGTCCTTTGGTTCAACAGACTTCCTGGATGCAAATAAGGCGGTTGTCTCGGCTTGCAGGCGGCACTTGCGAATGACTTACCATGGTCTCCCTCAATGGTGCTCTCCGTCGAACGCACTTCGCCAAACCACAAAAAAAAGATATCATCGACGTCACCGCAATGGGGATGGAAGTCAAATATATTTACTACCTCAATTTTTTTGTACACAAGGCCAGTATATCAAAATTACAATTTGCAAAGGGCCACTAACACTAATCGAGGCATTGATGGGGTTAGCAACCAAGGACATTAATATCCCCTGCATGCATGCGGAAGTGAGAAGGTTGGTTTGCATGGCGCTGCATTAATCAAGCGATGAGGAGTGAGATGGTTAGCTCTTTGGTCTTTGGAGAAAAAAATACGCATTAATTGACACGTGAAACAAGGAGTTGTATCGATTAAATCCCGTGAAGGAAAACCCCGCCTTTCTTTTTTAACACTAGTACTCCTAGTACATACGTACTTATCCTGTTTGGGTCTAGGCCTTGCATTGCCAAACTTCGCCACACATTTTTGCCAAGCTTGCCTAAAGTTTTAAAAATGAGAAGGAGGTACACTTGCGCACGGCTGTCGCGGTTGCACCGCACCCTCACATGATCGCTCCTGCACGCCGCGGTCGCACCGCACCCTCACACAGTCGCTCCTGCATGCCGCAAACCCAACCAAGGGAACGCACCCTCACTGACATGTGCTGTCGCATGTGAACAAACCAAACTCAGCCTTCCTATCGCTGACACATAATTTTCCTTCATAGAGTATGTTTATCCAACCGCATGTTGGGGAGTATCCGTACGGCCCGTGCGGTGGTCTGTTGGGGAAGAAGAAGAGGTGAGGAAGAAGGAAAGAAGGGTTAGGAGACGTAGGATATTGATCCAACCGCCTGAAATGGTAGACTGACCCAAGTCAGGCGACTTGCATAACAAATATAAGTTTTTACACAGCAAAAGATCCATATAAGCAACAACATAAAGAAAAAATATCACTGCTCGCGGAAAGAGATGGCCTTGTCGTCTTTGGCTGCCGGCGCGAACCATCCATAGCTGCCGATGTGTGTCTCCGCACCGTGGTTGTCCTCGGCCTCCAGCTACTCGTTCAAGCGGAGCGTGCGGGCACTCTTCACGAATGAGAGCACAGCCCGGTTCAAGTCGAGGACGTCCGGTTCCGCCTGTAGGAGGGCCTGGATGGCAGCGGCATCCGAGCGCTCCGCGTCGAGTCGAGCCTCCGCCGCCCGGTTCAAGTCCAGGACGTCCGGTTCTGCCTGCAGGAGGGCGTCGATGAGAGCGGCATCCGCACGCTCTGCGTCGAGTCGAGCCTCTGTCGCCCGGTTCAAGTCCAGGACATCCGGTTTCGCCTGTAGGAGGGCCTCGATGGTAGCGGCATCCGCGCGCTCCACCTCAAGTTGAGCCTCCGCCGCCCGGTTCACATCCACGACATCCGGTTCCGCCTGCAGGAGATCCTCGATGGTAGCGGCATGCACGCGCTCCTCATCGAGTTGTGCCTCTGCCTCCCGCTCCTCCTTTAGTATCGCCATGTTGAACTGCTGGTCCGCCTGCACCATGGGGGACTCGGACACCGGCACGAAGTCGACGTCCATCATCTCATACCCATCGGCGGCCTTCTGTGCCGCAACCTCCGCCATGAACATTGGATTGGCTTCCTCCACCTTGTAGCTTGGCTCCAGAGAACTCGGGGATTGGCCCGCCGCAAAGCGAGCTTGGGAACGGAGGTCTGTGGCACCGACCGCCGCTGCAATTTCTATGCGGTGCTCCGGCGTCAGCATCTTGTAGTAAGTGATCTTGCGGCGCACCATGGCTTTCCAGCGAACTAGGGGACGCTTGATGCGGGCTAGGGGATCGAAAGGTGGGGGAATGGGCTGGAGATTTGGTGTGGTTTTACATTTTAGGGCAGTGGCTGGCATAGGCCGAGCAGCGAAGGTTCTGGTGTGAATAGTGGTTCCGGTGACGACTGGTCAATCGGTTTTGCCTGTACATCGTTCTTGTCGCGTTTGCGTTGCAGCCCGACACGCTGGACCCTCCATGTCGCTCACCGAATGGAACGTGCTTCGTCTTGCGTTTTCGCTCGCTTGTGGGACCGCAGTTGAGAGCAAACCGACATCCGCCCCCCTCCCCCGCCCGTGTCATTTATTATACTACCACTCCCTCCGTTTTATGCGGAGTAAATAAAAATAGAGGGAGTATACTACGGATGAGGATCCCCTGACGTGGCCGAACCCATTGAGTAACTGACATGCGGGGCCTAGCAAGCATGGGGTCCACCAGTAAGTGACCGAAAGGTAGGGTAAGGCAGAGATACCTACGTCATAGGATCCACTTCCACTACTACTCCCTCCTTCCATTTACTATACAGGGCCTAATGCGTTTTTCGAGGCTAACTTTGACCAAATGTTAGAGTAATAATATATGACATGCAACTTACACAAAGCATACGGTCAAATTCGTATGTGAAATGAGTTTCCAATGATATAATTTTCACATTATACATCTCATGTACTATTAATCTTGTCAATAGTCAAATTGGAAACCATCTCGAGTACAAATCTAGGAGTACGTACGAATCTAACAATATTGATTGGGCGTTGTTGAATGTTGATACCTTCTTGATCAAAGTAGAGATACTTTGACTACACATAAAACCTATATGTAAACTAGAAAGGATAGGAGGGAGTATATTGTACGTTCAAAAACGAAACGAACATTGAATACCCTTTATATATGATTTGCGGATGCTATGATCACCGGTTCAAAATTTTGAATCCGCCTTAGGTATCACGTGCCCCCACTCGTTCCCTCTCGATTTCATCTCGGGGTCCGGAGATCTATTGAAAGAGGACTAGGGTGGGTACATGCGAATGATACTCGGCGGAATGTTCAAATGAGGCATGCGGGAGGATGGACTCGACTGGAGGGCGACATGATCAATGGAGAAGAGGGTTGGAGAGGAATGAGAAATAAGCAAACGCCACATGATTATACTTGAACGACTCAAATAAACAATAAGTTGTCTCGCTTGCGCTACATAGTGAAAGGCCTAATGCGCAACATGGAGCACTGACGATCGAATATGGCCGGGAAAACATGGAAACCGACATGTGGGGCACACCCGTCGGGACGACGTAGCACAGACTAGTCCAATGGAGGAGCTGGCCCACGACCTCCTCGCCGCCGACAACCATTCATGTGGGTTGTTGGGGCCAACAATGGGGCGCAGCTCCAGCACCACCTCTAGACACGGTGACCGTGGTGAGCGACACGCTCATATCGTCGCTAGACACGGTCGGTTTCAGTGTGCCGAGGGTGGCGTTAGTGCTGTGGCACGACCAACAGTATGTTTGGTTTGTGCCCAAGGTTGCCCCATCAAAGCATTGGGTAGCCAAAATTTTGGTTGAGGTATTGGTTGCCCATGATTTGTCCGACATTGGCAAGAAAAATGAACTAGAGTTGGATAGAGTTCATTGGCATGCCAAAAAAATTGCAACCATCCAAACAAAGACCAATCTTTGGGTCATGACCAAAATTTTGGTTGAGGTATTGGTTCCCCGTGATTTGGCCGACATTTGCAAGAAAAATGAACTAGAGTTGGCTAGAGTTCATTGGCATGCCAAAAAAATGGCAACCATCCAAACAAAGACCAATCTTTGGGTCATGACCAAAATTTTGGTAAGCTGCACTTTGGCCACAATCCAAACACACCCCAACAACCGGCTTGTCGAGGATGCACGGGGCGCCGCGACGCGTCCGCGGAGTGGTGTAGCGCGGCCAACTGCATCCTCTGGACCTGAGACCATGCCGGGTCGTCTTGCTTTTTCAATGACATGCGGGGATCGCATGTGAGCAAAGGGCATCTCCAACATTGCGACGACCGCAGCTGACTACCCTAGCACACCAAAACCCTCGTCCCTCGCGCCGTCGCGCGGTGCGTTCCCAGCCGGCGCCAGCTGCCCGCATTCACGCCGTCCGTTCATATGTCGTCTTTAAGAGGCTCGGTGCCCGAGGAACCAAATCCGGCGACTTAATGACGCACCCGGACGCTTGGCCTCACCGGAATGCGCTACTTAAAGCGGCAATGCCCAGCTAACCTCCACACCATAGCGCATCGTCCTCCTACCTGGCACCACATCCGCCATGACTGCAAGTGTGAATGCTCTGCAGGAGAGCTTATCTTTGGGGATGAAGCTTCAGGTCGCCGCCCTCGCTCAAGTCGCCTCTCGCGACACAATAGCGGTGTAGCCGTACGAGGACGCGACCGCACAAGCGGTGGCCACGCTGGCGGCCGACGACGAGAGCACTGTCAGCCACGCGTCCTACTTGCCGCCGTCCAACGTCCGGCACCGCTGAGGTCAGGGACTCCTTCGAGGATGAGTAGGGCATGGGAGGCGTCAGGGCATGGTGTGCCAACTGGCCGATCCGTCTCCCGTGTTCTACTTTTCCTTGCCGGAGACCGCACCGTCACTTCACGGGTCTTGAACCCTGCCCCCGTACATAGAGATCGCTGATGGAGGACATTGGTCGCCGCCGTAGAATAGGTTTATGGTCGGGTTTCTTTTATTTTTCTGTCATATAAAAGTTTGAAATGTAATGAAAATCTGCTGTGATTGCATTAATCTCGGCCGGTGTATATGAACTTTCATAATAATATACATATTGTAGGAGTACTAGCAAGATGCCCGTGCGTTGCATGGAAGATCAAGATCTTGTGGGAGAAAAGGATGAACGAGGGAAAGCCTTATCTTCAAATGTGGAGAGGAGTGCGGGTAAATTGTCATAGTTTCCTTCCTATCCGTTAGATATAGATCGGACGACCTATATTGCAGGATGACAGGCACACCATCATCACCAACTCTGCTTTTTATTGAACCGAGACAAATCTAACATGCAAAGTGAAATAAACACATAGGGTCTATACATACACAAATTATCTTAGGCACTCCAATAGTACGTCCACTACACATTCATGCATTTCACATCTTTCTACATCTACGGGAACCTACGAAAGTGTTAACGTAAATTGCCTCTCTCTCTCCTCCCCTGATTTTCATGGTGGTGGGACCCTCCCTTCCCCCAATCTACAATCAACAGCTCACACATTTCACATTACGTTAATTACGTAACTGGGATTACGTAGGTGTAGCATTACTCGTCCTAAAAAACCCAACTAAGCCAACCTCCCAGCATGTCGCGCGGGAAAAGAACCGGCGGCGCCGTTTTAGTCGGGATTACCGGATTACTAGTAGTAGTATCGATGGATCGCGTGAAGCAACAATTTTTTTTCTGAGGTGGCGAAGCACCTAGTTAAAAAAAGGCGGTACACTCACAACACTCCTGTCGCGGTCGCATTGCGCCCCACACACGTTCGGTCCTGCACACGGCTCACGCAAACGGAACGTGCTTCGGCTTGCCTCTTCACTGACACGTGGGGCTGCACTTGGAGAAACCGACCATGCGCCAAACTCCCCCGCCCACCTCGTGAAAATCCTCCCCCCCACAAAAATTCCCCCCAAATCCGATTCAACCGCCCTTTGGCCAACTAGCCAATAATATTCCCCAAACCCCCTCCCCCCGTTCCCCTCCACTCCATTCGCTCCGCCAAAGCCGCCCTCCCCGCCGCGCCGATATGTCGGCACCGGGGTTCGTCGAGGGGACGCACGACGATCCTCTCGCTCCCATAGTACGCTCTCATAGACTGTCGTCCTCTAGTCGCGCCGCCACCTCTGGCTACGTTCTTGTGGAGGCGCACGGCGGTCAGCGCCACCACCGCTAGCGACGTTCATGTGGAGATACACGACGGTTAGCTTCTCCCACGGTACGCGCATTCTAGACTAAGGCTCCGTTCATGTCGGTGTAGCGCTGAATGTTAGCTGATAGACGCTGTTAATCTCACTATTTGCCAAAGTAGTTTACTGTCAATATGCTCTACTTAAGAAGCTTCCTTGCCCTGTTCTGCACTCAATCTGCTTAGCTGAGATGACATGCCAAGGCCGATTAGTTGCTAAAATATCCTGCCATATATTTATTGTGACATAGATTGCCATGGTCTAGTAGCCAATCTGTTAGGTGAAATAGCTCTACACCGTTTTATACTCGATCTTTGTTGCTGCGATGGCCTTCGATAGTTTGATGGCTGTGCGCTCGACCTCATTAACCGCTGAAACAGCCTGCCATAATTTAGCACTCAAATCTGTTTTCTGAATTAGCTTTACATATATTTCGTTACTTAGATCTGCTCGTCCAAATATCTTGCCATACCTTTAGACATCGACCTAGGTATTTTTTTCTGGACTTCATTTTTTTTAGAAAAGGAGGAAGACCCCCAGCCTCTGCATCTGGGCGATGTATACAACCACTTTATTAATTATTCTCAAAAGACCTTACAAAGAAATATACATTTTCCTGTAATATCTAGTAGAAGAACTAATTTGTATGTCTAACAGATGGACATGACTTGGATAACTTCTGCTTGAAGATTCTCCGCTGCATATGTCGAGGGGGTTGAAAACTTCATGAACTTTATCAGAGCTGAGTACGGTGGTCCGAAATCAGATGTGCTCTGCCTGTGTAATTGTTGTATGAATTCAGTTACAAGACCCCAGTCAACTGTGCAAAATCATCTACACTTGTATGGGATGTCGGTCAAATATACTAGGTGGGTTCATCATGGTGAAGCTGTGAATGGTAATGTTATTGACTACGTGGAAGCATCAGATCACCATTTTGATCTGCCTGATGCTCAGGTGGAAGAGGAGGAGGAGGTGGTGGTGGCGGAGCCAGTGAGTTTGACCAACATTGAAACAATGCTACGAAATGCTCGTGCATTCTATGAACTTTCACCTACAGAAGAAAAACGGTGGGCACGCATGTTGGAACAATGCAACATTGCTGTCACCCCAAGAAATAAGCTGTCAGTATTCTCAGCTATGGTCACCTTTCTTCAGGTGAAGACATCTGAGCGGATGACCAACAAATCATTCGATGCGATGTTGGCTGCTTTCGGCAAATCTTTCGCAGATGCGTCTGAGCGGCCACACACCTACAGTAAAATGAAAAATTTCCTTCGTGCAGTTGGAATTGGATATGATATGATCCATGTTTGTAAGAATAATTGTGTTCTATCCCGGAAGGATTATGCCAACTTAAGTGAATGCCCGAAAGCAAATCATCAAGATGGAAAGATGGCGATGCTGTGAAGACGATTCCTCATAATGTTCTGAGACATTTTCCAATTACACCAAGATTGCAGAGGTTGTTTCATGATGCTGAAACAAGAGATGATGTACTGTGGCATTCTAGGAACCAGGAGTACAGAGATCAGAATGTAATTAGCCATCCATCTCATGGTAGTGAGTGGAAAAGCTTCAATGATAAACACAAAAAGTTTTTTGTTGACCCGAGAAACATTAGACTTGGCTTAGCTTCAGATTGATTTAACCCATTTGGCCACCAGAGCGCCACATATAGCATGTGTCCAGTGCTTGTTATCCCTTACAACATGCCTCCAAATGTCTGCACCAAAGAATCAAACTACATGATGGCCTTGCTCATCCCAGGTCCAAAAAGTCCTGGAAAGGATTTTGATTTGTTCATGGAGCCTCTTGTGGAGGAACTTCAACATCCATGGCGGGGTGTTCTCACTCGAGACCTATATAGCAGCCCACCAGCTGATTTCTTTACGTGTGCTGTTATAATTTGGTGCATCCATGATTATCCGGCTTTGGGCACTATGTAAGGGCGAACGACACATGGTTACAATGCATGTGTTCGCTGTGATAGGAATCCACTGTCATACGCAATACTTAGCAAGATCTGTTACATTGGACACCGCCGTTTCCTTGCCAAGGACAAGCCGCATCCTAGAAAATACCGAATACATGTGTTCAATGCAAAGGATGAAAACCGTGATGCGCCAAAGAAGCTCACGGCCGATGAGTTGCAAGTGGAATTAGAGAAGGTCAGGCTTATTACACCAGGAAACCATCCTGGTAATGGTAGCGGGAAAAGGAAGCATGGTAGGGCAAAAGAGAGATTATCTTTTACCCGTTGGTCCACTTTGTGGGACTTGGAGTATTGGAAAGATTTGGATCTGCGGCATAATCTTGATGTGATGCACATCGAGAAATATATATATGTGATAGCATTATCGGCACACTTCTTAATATTGAAGGCAAGACGAAAGATACCTTAAAATCTAGGATTGATTTGACACACCTGGGTATCAGACAGGATTTGCAGGTGCAAGATGAAGGTAAACCACGGGATATGGCACCAGCTGTGTACGTCTTGGACAAGGTAAAAAGAAAAGAATTCTACGAGGTCCTGTCACGTGTGAGATTCCCACATGGATTTGCTTCCAACCCTGAAATGAGAGTCAGTGTAGATGGAAACAAGGTACAAGGGTTGAAAACTCATGACTGCCACATCCTACTTCAAAGGGTTGTACCTGTTATCCTTAGAGGATTGGGCCGCCCTGACTTATACAGAGCAGTTGCAGAGTTGGGACAATTCTTCAGGGAACTCTGCAGTAGAAATATCAGGATAGATGCTTTGGAGCATCTTAGAGACAAGATACCAACTATCTTATGCGACCTTGAGAAGATATATCCTCCAGGCTTCTTTGATGTGATGGTGCATTTGGCTGTTCATCTACCTGATGAGGCACTACTTAGAGGTCCAGTACAGTATGGCTGGATGTACCCTATTGAAAGGCGGCTAGGCACTTTCAAGGGCTATGTTAGGAACAGAGCTAGACCCGAGGGTTCCATTGCAGAGGCCTACATTGCTACAGAAGCGTTGACATTCTGCTCAAAATACATTGAAACAGCTGATCAGCTTAGCAAAGAGGTGGGTGAAGACAATCTCGGGCTCAATGTTTTCGATTATTCTGTTCGAGTTACAGGGAAGAGTCGACAAGAGGACAAACCTAAAGATTTGGAGAAAATGGTTTGGTATGTGTTGAATAACTGTGCTGAGATACTACCTTATATCAAGTAAGTGCAGTACTGCAGCTTATACATCGTAATCTACTAAACTTGCAGCACATTCTTATATATTTAGATGTTTAACGTGATCACTATGTTGTGCAACATCTACAAAGAGGAGTTACTGCCGCAAAATCCAGGAAACATTGACAAACTAGTTATGGCAGGATTTGCGAAATGGTTCAAGAACCATGTAAGCTTTTGAAGTGCACTGTCAGCTTTTTTAATATATTGAGTACATAAGATGATCAGCTTGTCTATTTTCTAACCCTAGGTTAAGAAGATGCGGGAGGATGGGAAGGCAGTTGATGATGCCCTTTACTCACTAGCAATGGGTCCTGATACTCGGGTAAGACATTATGAATCTTGCGTTGTTGGAGATGTGCGCTACAACACCCTTGCACGAGATGAAGGCAGGAAGACACAAAACAGTGCCACCATGAGCACGGATACATATGACAAAGAGACAACTGAAATGTATGCTAACATAACAGACATTGTTCAGTTGCAGTATATCTCCAGTTTTGAGGATCATCGGTGTGTGGTTCTGCTGTGCTGTCGTTGGTATAACCTGTTTTCCAGGATCGCAAAACCCAGAGCTGATGATTATTTCAAATCCATCAATGTCAAGGCGGCGTACCAGACCAACGAGCCTTTTATTTTGGCAAATCAAGCAACACAGATTTTTTTCTTGGAAGACACATTTGCACGTAGCGATGACTGGAGAGTATTGCAAAGGTTTGAGCAGAGGAATTTGTTTAATGAAGTTGCACGACAAGATGATGCTTACACTGCTCCTGATGTACAAGATAACACAGATGTTCCTAATATCTTTGAGAACCATCACGTCAATGATGTCGGCGAAAAGATTGCCTGTCGTAATGTGGACATACAAGAGTTGATCAAGAAGAAGCCAACGTTCGAGGACGTTGAGGACGAAGAAGAAGATGACACCATGAGGAATTACGTTTCAGACTGATACACATGGCGAAGATGTTGACGCTGCTGCTGCGGATGATGATTATATTGCTTTTGTCGTATTTGCCTGTCAGAAGACGTTTTTTTATCTACTATGTGAAATTGTGTTTGCTATGTCAACTGAAACCTGATGAACATGTTGTTTAGTATTTTACTGTGAGAACATCACTTGTTATGTATGCTGATTTGTGTTTGGTGATTGTATGACAACTAAAACATGATGACATTGTTGTTTAGTTGTACTCATATTTGGCTGTGAAACTTGAATTTGATGACATAGTTTACTGTTGGATTGCAATTTGCTCGACATCTTCAAATGAGAACAAAGCTGACCCGACAGGGCCTCTGCTATTTATTTATTTATGAGCAAAAGAGGATACCCCCTGATTTCCTTAATAGAAATCATTAGATGTTCACAACACTATGCCCAGCCTACTACACAGGTTTCATTCATTACTAGTTTCAGCAAAGTGCTCATGTCGTAGCCACTGAATACATCGCGAGTGCTACATACACTGGAAATAAAGAGACAATCATCCTACAGAGGACATCGATTTTTCCCATTATCTTCACAAGCTCTTTCATATCCTCATTGCTGTCAAGGCCGTTCAACAACTGTTGCTTGGCCATGATCAGAGGAACTGCATCTTTAACTTTCTGCTCTGCATCTTCCTCTTCTGCCGTTCCATCAGTTACTTGTCCAACACCCCAACCTACTGGTATTGGGATTCCTCAGCTAACCAAATAATCAGCGTAGTTGCATCCCCCCACATCAGCAACTTCCCAGAAATACAAATCACACGAATCTTCCCTTTTCTGCACGAATCAAATTGGAAGATCATCAACCAAACTATTAAAAAAATCAGCAACTGAAAGCAGCAGAACAACACTTAAACATATTATTACCCCATGATTCGTGCATTTGTAGAAGACTCGACCAGGGTTGAGGATTGTGGTTGAGACGCGACGGATGACTCTGCGTGATTTGCAGCAGTGGCACCACACCAACGGTAGTGGGTTGCGATGAGCAATCGGCTGCGGTGCGCGTGCCGGCGGGGGTGTGATGAGACCCACAGGCGATGGTACGGGTGGCGACTTGGCGCATATCTGGTTGTTGCCTGCTGAAGAGCAGGTGGACGAGTAGCCCGCGGACATGGTTGCTGCGGCCAGAGCTTCTGATGCTAGGCAAAGTAAGTAGAGAAGCGGAGAAGCGAACGTTGGATATGTCAGTTTCATTACTTGCAGAGTAGCATAGCACCATATATAGTCATAGTCTAGGTTTGGATTCGAACCAGCTACAGGAGCATGTCTCTCTTTTTTCTAAAACTCGACAACGTCTCTTTACTGGTACACTATCTTGTTCTGTACGCCTTCCCAAGTCTTTGATTTTCTTTCCCTTTTTTTGCGAGGAAGGAAGGAGGACAAAATTGAGAGTTACTGGGACTCGAACCCAAGACCTCTCGGTTGAAAACCAAGGGTGCTAGTCACTTATGTGGCGAACGTTCCCTGTGAGGAGGACGGCAGACGAATGCATTTTCCTCGCAGTTTTCTTCCTATATATAAAAAAGTATGCTACTTGGTGTCCGCTTGTCAACAAACGATTGTGCCAACCTTGACCGCTGGATTGACATTCAACATCTGTCGCGTTTCTTCAGTCTCTTTTTCCTCGAGCTGCCAAAGCCAAACCAGCGCCGGCGGGACCGCCTGCTCCCGCCTCCCACGGCTGGCTGTGATCTTCCCTGGCTCCAGTTCGTTCCCATCCGAGGCCTCACCATCGTCCTCTGCCTTGGTTCGCTCACTGCGGCGCCGCCCTCCGGTGTTGTCAACATGGTCAACAACCGAGAGGAATAAGGAGATGACTGTACATGGTGAGGATGACAGTAGGGACCCAGCAGCGCGCAGTAATTTTGTTTTTTCAAGACGGAGAAGGGTACCAACTGGGTTGTGCGGGACCCGTGGCCCGTCTAGCCCAGGCTTTTATTTCATATGTTTAGCACATGACCAGCCCAGTTTGTTTTTTTCCATTCTGAAAAATGGCTAGCCAGCTATTTTGTTTGTTGCAGAATAACCAACCTAGGCCTACTTGCTTTTCTATGCCCTGCTTGGCTGGAAATCTTTCAAGACGAGGAGGGATGCATTTTGCCCAGAAAATGGGCTATAAGTAATAAGAAATGGGCTATAAGTAATAATAAATGGGCTGTAAAATGAAAAAAATACAACAAACATGCAATTAGTTCCAAAATACTGTTTTCTTTCGGATTTTGATATTTTAAATTTCATTGTTTTTGTGCGGGTAAAATTTCATTGAATTTAAATTAAGGTATATTTAGATTTAAAATTAGTTTGAATCTGGCTAGAAATTTTGGGCTGTATGCTGTTTGGTACAGATTTGGAGGCTGACTTGTGGGTCTACTAGGTTGACGTGTACTTTGGCTTTGTCAACTTAGTCCACAAACGATTCTAGCAGCAGTGACCGTTGGATGTTAATCCAACGGCCGTGCTGCTTCTTCAATATGAACGATTCTAGCTCCAGTGACCGTACGATGTCCATCCAACGGCCGTAGTGCTTCTTCAACCTCTGGTCTTCTTGCTCCAGCCGCCCAAAGCAGCGCCGGTCGTGCCGCATGCTCCTGCCTCCCGTGGCCGGCTGTGCTGCCGCGGAGGCCTCACCGCCCCTACTATTCCCACCGCTGGTCAGGCCCTGCGGCGATGGCAGCCTCACACCGCAGTTGAACCAGTGAACCCTCGTACTCCTCTCTGCGCGGGCTTCCACTGCCGCGTCTTCCCCGGCTCCATGTCATCCCCTTCCTAGGCCTCGCCGTCGTCCACCACCGTGGTGCTCTTGGAGCGGCCTGGTCAACATGGTCAAGGAACGACTTCCATCGGACGTGGACTGTACGTGGAGAGGCTGACAGCTGGGTCCACGGCCAAAGCAAGGAAGTGCCTCCTTATTACGCAAAAAATAATGATTCCTCCACCTGACAGCTGGGACCCACCAGACGGGCCACTGTCTTTCACAAAAAAAAACATTTCCCCCTGACTGCTGGGACCCACCAGCTACATCTTCGCACGTAAGGAAGTGCGTCCGGGAAAAAAAATGATTCGCCCCCCTGACTGCTGGGACCCACCAGCTACATCTTCGCACACAAGGAAGTGCATCCGAAAAAAAACTATTCGCCCCCTTGACTGCTGGGACTCACCAGCTACACTTCGCACGCAAGGAAGTGCGTCCGAGCCAAAACAAAAACCGATTCGCCCCCCTGACTGCTGGGACCCACCAGCTACATCTTCGCACGCAAGGAAGTGCGTTCGAAAAAAAAACGATTCGCCCCCTGACTACTAGGACCCACCAGCTACATCTTCGCACGGAAGGGAGTGCGTCCGAAAAAACGATTCGCCCCCCTGACTGCTGGGACCCACCAGCTACATTTTCGCATGCAAGGAAGTGCCTAACAGTCGGGACCCACCTGGTCGAAGCGTACGTAGCGTTGTCATTCTGGTCGCAAACGTGTACGTACATATATACTGGTCAATGTAGAGGCGCGCACGTGTCGTAGTAGAGGCGTGCACGTAGCATGTACACGTACGTACAACAGCCAGGGTGCTAGAAAGAAAATACGACCACATATGTGTACATATGGGCGGGGTCTCGAACGCCTATTCGCGCATACGTACGGCCAGGGCTCGTGTACATGGCTAGGTCGGAACGGAGAAACATCGTCATCGTCGTGTTCATGGGGAGGCAACCGGCTGGGTCGGAACGGAATGCGTGGTCGTGTTCATCGGGAGGGCTTGGACGGAACAGGCAATGGAAACGATTGCATGGCGTACCGCAGAACGGAGGAAATGGCCTTGTGTTCGACCGGCCACGTTCGAAACGGGATCCTGTTCATCGGGAGGGGTGTGGCATACCGCAAAATGGATGAAACGGACCTCCTACGGTCGAAACGGGGGTCATGTTGATCGGGAGGGGTGTGGCGTACTGCAAAACGGACGAAACGGACTTATGTTGGAGCGCTACGGTCGAAACAGGGGTCCTGTTCATCGGGAGGGGTGTGGCGTACCGCAAAACGGGACTCCACGAGATACTGTTCATCTCCACTGTCGACCTCCTCCAGCCTCCACGGGCTACTGTTCATCCACCGTCGACCTCCTCCAGCTTCCACCTGCGACTGTTCATCCACGGGCTCCTGTTCATCCAGCCTCCACCGTGCGTTACTCCACCGGCTACTGTTCAACCACCCCTCTCCACGGGCTCCTGTTCAACCACCCCTCCACGACTACTGTTCATCCACCCCTCCATCGTCTACTGTTCATCCAGCCCTCCACGGGGTCGCCCTGTTCATCCAGCCCTCCATGGGGTCCTGTTCATCCAGCCCCAACTGGCTCGATCGATCGGGGTCCTGTGCATCCAGAGGCAACGCCACGGGTCCTATTGATCCACTCCCACCGCTCACTGTTCATCCAAACCCCCCCGCAACGCTCACTGTTCATCCAGAGAGGCAGCATCGATCGGCTTCAGTTAGCAGCAATAGCGAAGGAATCGCTCGATCGGGTTCAGTTAGCAGCCATCGATCGATCGCTCGGGTTCAGTAAGGCGTAGCCTGCAGTGCAATCGCTCGGGTTCAATTAGAGCCCAACGCCTCGCTCGACTTCAGTTAGAGCCAACGCCTCGCACACACGCACGTACGTGTACGAGAGAAACGCGCATTGCTCGGCCCCCGACCACCCACCGTAACCGGGAACTCCCCGAAATTTTCCTCGCCCTCGCTTCTACCACATTTTTTTTCCGTCATGGATGGCCCAAAGAATGTCATGCAGCTACGTCTCCGGCCCACCCAGGACGAAAAGCCCATTTTCTGTCATGATTTTTTGTCATAGAAGTAGGAGCCCACCACATCTATGATGATACTGGGTTTTGTCACAATTATCGTCATAGAAGTGTCATATGTATGATAGAATTTTTTTTGTTCGGCCCAAAATGTCACGGATGTGTCTTTTTTTATAGTGAATGGAGGTTCTGCCAAGAAGCCCAACCCCTTCACCAAAGGTCAGGTGAACCATGTCAGCGTGGAGGAGATTGAGGATCAGCCCGACGCAGTTGTCGGTAAGTTTTGGATTAAGGCATTTACCACACTTGTTGTTTTTGATACTGGTGCATCACATTCATACATATCAAGGGGATTCGTGGATAAGTATAACCTGCCAACTGTAGCCCTTAAGTCACCTATTTTAGTAAGTTCCCCAGGAGAGAAGTATATGGCTAGTAGGGGATGCTATCAGTTGCCACGAACCATAGGTAGACATGTTTTTCCCACCGACCTGATTGTTCTGGAGTCACAAGGATTGGATGTGATACTAGGAATGGATTGGCTATCCAAGTTCAAAGGAAACATAGACTACGCCAGTAATTCAATTCTTCTCACCACCATAGAAGGAAAGAGGATCAAGTATGTATCCCGGCATGCGCCGAGGAGGACTCAGGTGAATTCCTTATCAATAGTTGTATAGGATGAAGTACCAGTGGTGAAGGATTACCCCGACGTATTTCCGGAGGAGTTACCAGGCATGCCAACGGATCGAGACATTGATTTTTTGATTGAGCTATTGCCAGGCACCGGACCAATATCAAAGAGACTGTATCGGATACCTGCAAAGGATCTAGAGGAAATTAAGACGCAGATAAAGGAGTTACTGGAGAAAGGTTACATTCGACCAAGTTCATCACCTTGGGGAGCCCAGTGCTTCTAGTGGAGAAGAAGGATGGATCTTTGAGGATGGTTGTTGATTATCGTGCGCTGAATGAGGTGACGATCAAGAACAAATACCCACTGCCGATGATCAATGATTTGTTTGACCAGTTGCAAGGAGCTAAAGGTTTCTCCAAGATCGATCTTCGATCAGGTTATCACCAGTCGAAGATCCGAGAGCAGGATATACCTAAGACAACATTTACCACAAGATACATGATATATGAATATACCATTATGTCATTTGGTTTGACTAACACGCCTGCCTATTTCATGAATATGATGAACAAAGTGTTTATGGAGTTTTTGGATAAGTTCGTCATGGTGTTCATTGATGATATATTGGTCTACTCGAAGAATGAAGAAGAGCATAAGGAGCATTTGCGTTTGGTTCTTGAGAAGCTCAGAGAACATCAGTTGTATGCCAAGTTCAGCAAATGTTAGTTTTGGCTAAAGGAAGTTGGATTTCTCGGACATGTTATATCCGGAGAAGGAATAGCAGTAGACCCTACCAAGGTTGCTTCTGTCACTCATTGGTTGGCACCCACATCAGTTGGAGAGATCAGAAGTTTTCTTGGACTCGCAGGATATTGCCGGAGGTTTATTGAGAATTTCTCCAAGATTGCAAAGCCCATGATTGAGTTATTGAAGAAGGATACCAAGTTTAAATGGACTGAGGATTGTGAGGCTAGTTTTCAGGAGTTGAAGAAACATTTGGTTACAGCCTCAGTGCTGATTCTCCTAGACCAACGTAAGGATTACCAAGTATACTGCAATGCTTCATGTCGAGGACTTGGAGGTGTGCTTATGCAAGAAGGAAGAGTTGTTTCATATGCCTCACGACAACTTTGACCTCATGAGTTGAATTATGCTACATATGATTTGGAGTTAGCAGCCGTAGTGCATACGCTGAAGACATGGAGACACTTTCTCATATGAAACCATTGTGATATATACACGGATCATAAGAGTTTGAAATACATCTTCACGCAGAAGGAGGTGAACCTCAGGCAAAGGAGATGATTGGAGCTCATCAAGGATTATGATATGAAATTGCACTATCATCTAGGAAAGGCCAATGTCGTAGCAGATGCGTTGAGCCGCAAGGGTTATGTTAACACGCTCATAACCGGAGTATTACCTAAGGAGTTAGCAGATGATCTTCGAGAGCTATGCTTGGAGATAGTTCCGAGAGGTTATGTTGCAGCATTGGAAATTCAGTCCACTCTTTTGGTAAGATAAGAGAGTCCCAGAAGACTGACAAGGAGATGACCGAGATAAAGGATAGGATGAGTAAAAGAAAGGATAAAGGATTTCGTGAGGACGAGCACGACACCTTATGGTTTGAGGATCGCATATATGTGCCTAATGACCCCTGGATTAGGAAGTTGATTCTGCAGGAGGCCCATGATTCACCATACTCGACTCACCCAGGCGACACTAAGATGTATTTGGATTTGAAGGAAAGTTTCTGGTGGACAGGAATGAAGAAGGATATTGCCGAGTATGTAGCAGTATGTGATGTATGTCAGAGAGTCAAGGCAGAGCATCATAAGCCAGCAGGATTGCTACAGCCATTGCCGATGCCCGAATGGAAGTGGGATAAACTTGGCATGGATTTTATCACTGGATTACCCAGGACTTGTTCAGGCTATGACTCTATCTGGGTTGTAGTCGATCGTTTGACGAATTTTCATCCTGGTGAAGACAACCTATACGAGTGCTAAGTTGGCAAAGATATACATGACCAGGATCGTATGTCTGCATGGAGTTCCAAGGACCATTATATTAGATAGAGGAACCCAGGTTACTTCAAAGTTTTGGAATCAGTTACATGAAACCTTGGGTACCAGGCTTGAGTTTAGTACAACCTTTCATCCACAGACAGATGGACAGACCAAGAGAGTCAATCAGATTCTGGAGGACATGTTGAGAGCTTGTGCGCTAGATTACGGATCTAGTTGGGATGACAATCTGCCATATGTAGAGTTCTCTTATAACAACAGTTGTCGAGCCAGTTTGAAGATGGCCCCTTTCGAAGTCTTGTACGAAAGGAGGTGCAGGACACCATTATCATGGCATGAAGTTGGAGATCGACAGTTGTTCGGACAAGACTTAATCAAAGACTCTGAAGAGAAGGTTAAGTTGATTCGTGACACACTCAAAGTAGCCCAGTCCAGGTAGAAGAGTTATGCAGATACTAAACGCAAGGAGATAGTTTACAAAGTCGGAGACAGAGCATATCTACGTGTGTCCCCACTTCGAGGAGTTAAATGTTTTGGAGTCAAAGGAAAGCTAGCACCATGTTTTGTGGGACCATACCGAGTTTTGGAACGTATGGGAGAAGTTGCATACAAGCTGGAATTTCCAGAAGGATTGTCTGGAGTTCATGATGTGTTTCACATTTCTCAGTTGAAGAAGTGCCACGCTGAGATGGCCGATATTCCTCTGAGAGATACAATGCCACTGGAAGCAATTCAGTTAGATAGTGATTTGACCTATGAAGAGAAGCCAGTCAAGATTCTCGAGTTTTCCAGTCGAGTTACTGATACGTCCGTTTTGCATCATGCTTTTATATCGATATTTATTGCATTATGGGCTGTTATTACATGTTATGTCACAATACTTATGGCTATTCTCTCTTATTTTACAAGGTTTATCATGAAGAGGGAGAATGCTGGCAGCTGGGATTCTGGGCTGGAAAAGGAGCAAATATTGGAAACCTATTATGCACAGCTCCAAAAGTCCTGAAACTCCATGAAAGTCATTTTTGGAATTCATAACAATTATTGAGT
>NC_041393.1:664563173-664585688 GCF_002162155.2 Triticum dicoccoides
CTCCGATGCCCATCTTCTGCTATATGAAGTCTTCTACCCTGGAAAAAATCATAAGCAAGCTTACGGGACGAAACTCCACCACCACGAGGCGGAACCTTGGCAGAACCAATCTAGGGCTCCGTCGGAGTTGTTCTGCCAGGGAAACTTCCCTCCGGGAGGGGGAAATCATCACCATCATCATCATCACCAATGATCCTCTCATCGGGAGGGGGTCAATCTCCATCAACATCTTCACCAGCACCATCTCCTCTCAAACCCTAGTTCATCTCTTGTATCTAATCTTGTATCAAAACCACAAATAGGTACCTGTGGGTTGCTAGTAGTGTCGATTACTCCTTGTAGTTGATGCTAGTTGGTTTATTTGGTGGAAGATCATATGTTCAGATCCTTAATGCATATTAATACTCCTCTGATCATGAACATGAATATGCTTTGTGAGTAGTTATGTTTGTTCCTGAGGACATGGGTGAAGTCTTGCTATTAGTAGTCATGTGAAATTGGTATTCGTTCGATATTTTGATGAGATGCATGTTGTCTCTCCTCTAGTGGTGTTATGTGAACGTCGACCACATGAAACTTCACCATTATTTGGGCCTAGAGGAAGGCATTGGGAAGTAATATAGATGATGGGTTGCTAGAGTGACAGAAGCTTAAACCCTAGTTTATGCGTTGCTTCGTAAGGGGCTGATTTGGATCTGCTAGTTTCATGCTATGGTTAGGTTTACCTTAATAGTTCTTTTGTAGTTGTGGATGCTTGCAATAGGGGTTAATCATAAGTGCGATGCTTGTCCAAGAAAGGGCAGTACCAAGCACCAGTCCACCCACATATCAAATTATCAAAGTAACGAACGCGAATCATATGAACGTGATGAAAACTAGCTTGACGATAATACCCATGTGTCCTCGGGAGCGCTTTTCTCATTATAAGAATTTGTCCAGGCTTTTCCTTTGCTACAAAAAGGATTGGGCCACCTTGCTGCACTTTATTTACTTTCATTGCTTGTTACCCGTTACAAATTATCCTATCACAAAACTATCTGTTACCTACAATTTCAGTGCTTGCAGAGAATACATTACTGAAAACTGCTTGTCATTTCCTTCTGCTCCTCGTTGGGTTCGACACTCTTACTTATCGAAAGGACTACGATAGAACCCCTATAGTTGTGGGTCATCAAGACTCTTTTCTGGTGCCCTTGCCGGGGAGTGAAGCGCCTTTGGTGAGTGAAACTTGGTAAGGAAACATTTATATAGTGTGCTGGAATTTACTGTCACTTGTTACTATGGAAACTAATCCTTTGAGGGCCTTGTTCGGTGCATCTTCGCCCCAACCAGTAGAGCAAAGAGTTGCTCCTCAACCTACTAAACCTACTGAAATGTTTACTTTGATATTCCTTCGGGTATGATAGAAAAAGTGCTAGATAATCCCTTTGCAGGAGATGGAACATTGCATCCCGGTTTACACCTTATCTATGTAGATGAAGTTTTTGGATTATTTAAGCTTGCAGGTATACCCGATGATGTTGTTATGTCACAGCCCTAGCCTGGACCTTGTCTGTCTTTGCATAAGCATCCATTCATCATGTTTAAATTTTATGAAAGTTGAAATGGGGATTGTCCAAACCCTAGCATTAAAGGAATTCACTAGGTTCACCTAAAATATTTTCCGTAAGTCCAAATGGCTTTCAAAAACGTTCATCATTTATGGGAAATACTGTAAACAGTATCCAGAGGTGATGCACATCTTTCCATGACATATTTGGGCTCTGAACTAAATCATACTCTATTTGAATTTGGGCATTTAAATACTATAAAATATTTAAAATGTCGAAATAATCCTAAACTGAAATGTTCCATGTTGGATATATTCCAAACAGTGGCCATGAGCAGTTTGGTGATTTTTTAGTGTGCCTAAGTATTTTTAATAAATCCATCAAGTTGCAGAAGAAATAGAAAACAGAAAACTGAGAGAGAGGGAAACTTACCTGGCAACCCACCTGGCAAGCCCACTGGCGGCCCAGCCCACTGGTCTGAAGCGGTTGTCTTCAACCTCTGCCAGTAGGCAGAGGCGTGTCGACAACACACGCGCCCGAGCTCCACCTCCTACTAGACACACAGCTGCTCCCCCTCGCCCTGGACGACACCACACCAAACCCGCAGTTGCCTGAGCTCCGATCGCCGCCAGGATCTCGCTTCTGGCGAACTCCGGCCACGCTGCGCCCTCCCGATGGTCTCCCCAGATCTGCATGAGCACGAGCTTCCTTCTGGTTCCCCTGGTGCGTCGAACCATGGCCTCTAGCAAGTTCCGAGCGGGCTCTGTCGTGATTCGAGGTCGCCGTCGGCTGAACTCCGGCGAGCCGACGTGCCCGCGTTATTAGGGGCTAATCACCCCACTAAACAATCGCCTGAGCCAATGACACATGGGCCCCACGCCCAAATTAACTCTAGTTTTGTTTTTGTTTAGATTAATTATAACCCAACGGGACCCACGCATCAGCTTTGACCAAGCTGACGTGGCCGTTAACTGGGACCACATGTCAGCGACACTAATCAGCCCCAGTCACTGACCAGTGGACCCCACCGGTCAGGTTTGACCCGAACCCGCCCTATTGACCTGCTGACGTCAGGGTGACGTCATGCTGACGCAGTAAATCCTTTTCTGGAATTCGTTAATTCTATTTAATCAGAAAATCCAGAAAAGGCTTAAACTTCTAAAAATCATATAAATTCAACCGTAACTCCAAATGAAATAAGTTATATATGAAAAATGATCAGAAAAATCCATTCTATCCATCTGCACTGGTTTCATGCAGGTTTAAGCAACTAAAACCTGCTGTTTATATCAAAACATGATAATGCACTTTATTTAAGTCATAGTTTCAATTTGAACTTGAACCCTGGGTTCAAACTAACTCAAACCCATCTGATTATAGTTGCATTAGCCCAACACACTCATTTTGCCATGTCATGATCATGCATCATATTGTGCATTGCATTGATTGTGTTTCCTTCTATGTTGCCGGTATTTATCCCCTCTCGATAGACGTGATACCGACAATGTGATCAATGACACCGATGAAGAAATATACTATCTTCAGAAGTGCTAGGCAAGCAAAACTCCTTTGTTCATTCCGATACAATCCTACTCTCTCGCTCCTGCTCTCTTTTACTGCATTAGGACAAGAACGATTCATCTGTTACTTGTTGCGGTAGCTGAACCCCTTTATCCTCTGAATGACCTATCATTGCCACAGTAAATAGATGAAACCCACCAGCATGAGTAGGAGTTGTTTGAGCCCTATTGTGCCTACTCATTCATGCTTGTTTGTCATGCCTACTACTACTTACAGTTGAGTCAGGTCTGATTCATCGAGGATGAATCAGAGGTGTGTGAACATGTCCTACTCTGTGTGAGCTAAGTGTGTGAACACAATTTGGTAAAGGTAGCGGTGAGAGGCCATGTAGGAGTACATGGTGGGTTGTCCCCTTGAAGCCGTCCTCAGGAACTGAGTTCTGTGTTTGTGATCCATGAAACAGGTACTACCACGCATTGGGCCCGAAATCAATGGACCCTCTCGGCTTCTTAATCACCCTTGTCCTCTGTCCAGGAGTTGCAAGTAGTTTCTGGTGTTTGTAGTATGCTGGAGGCCGTGGGCAGTGTTGACCCAAGGGGTGGGCTATGATGCGGTAGGCACGTGGCCGGGTATGCCGGGCACCCGTTTGGTGTCGCGGAACCCTGTACACATCGTTCGGGGCCGTACGTGGAAACCTCGGACGGACTCCATGCGATGGAACCTGAATAGGCGATAAACCTGGACTAGAGACTTGAGTGTTTAGGTAGGATGTGGCCGACACCCTCGCTGGGCTTCCGCTTGAAGGTTGCCGAGTACATGTCGTGTAAACGGCGGTAAGTGGTGAGAGCGTGTGTGAAGAAGTACACCCCTGCAGGGTTAACATCATCTATTCGAATAGCTGTGTCCATGATAAAGGACTTCTGGGTTGCCTGTATAGTTCATAGACAAGTGAAAGTGGATACTCTAAAATATGCAAGATAAGCATGAGTGCTATGGATGGCGTTCTCGTAGGGAGACGGGAGTGGATCCATAGTGGTGTATTGGTTGGTGAATATGTGGACTCATGTGCGCCACCTCAAAAGAGTTACTTGCAGTCGTAGTTCAGGATAGCCACCGAGTCGAAGCTGGCTTGCTGCAGTTAAACCCCACCATCCCCTTTGTTGATAACGATGTATATGTAGTTAGATCTGATGTAAGTCTTGCTGGGTACATTTGTACTCACGTTTGCCGATTTTTACGTTTTTGCAGAGAGACTTCAATCTCACTAGTAGTTCCGTGTGAACTTCGACGTTTAGCTTGGTACCTCAGCTACGATCTTGTGCCCTCGGCAGGATCTGGTAGTTTGTCAGGCTTCTCAGCCTTTTTCATTTGTAGTTGTCTGTACTCAGACATGTTAAGCTTCCGCATGTGCTTTGACTTGTATGCTCTGAATGTTGGGCCGTGAGGCCCATGTTTGTAATATCTCGCTCCTCGGAGCCTATTGAATAAATACTTGAGTTGTAGAGTCATGTTGTGATGCCGTGTTGTATTTGCACATATCGAGCATATTGTGTGTATGTTATTGAAATGCTTGGTATGTGTGGGATCTGACTATGTAGTTGTTTATCCTTGGTAGCCTCTCTTACCGGGAAATGTCTCCTAGTGCTTCCACTGAGCCTTGGTAGCTTGCTACTGCTCCAGAACACTTAGGCTGGCCGGCATGTATCCTTCTTCGTTCCTGTGTCTGTTGCTTCAGGGAAATGTCACGCGATGTCTATCGGAGTCCTGTTAGCCTGCTACAGCCCGGTTTACCGGAGTCCTGCTAGCTGAGTTGCTACAGCCCGGATTCACTCACTGATGACCGACACATTCGTTGCTGGGTCGTTGATGCCTGTCCCTGTAAGTTAGTGCCACTTTGGGTTCACGACTAGCCATGTCAGCCCAGGTTCTTTGTCATATGGATGCTAGCGACACTATCATATACGTGAGCCAAAAGGCGCAAACGGTCTCGGTCCTGGTAAGGCGACACCCGTGGGAATACCGTGCGTGAGGCCGCAAAGTGATATGAGGTGTTACATGCTAGATCGGTGTGGCATAGGATCGGGGTCCTGACAGCTTTGGTATCAGAGCCTGACTGCCTGTAGGATTACCAAGCCAAACTGGTCAAAGTTGAGTCTAGAAATTCTTTAGTTATATAAGGGAATTGATTGTGGGATGGAACATAAGGCTCTCTTTACTCCTTTATGTTATGCCCTTCTGATCTGAGTCATCATATCTTTCCTATAGGGTTAAGAAACTCGGCTTTCTCTTCTTTCTATCAGGATCACGTGTTACTAATCCTTAGACTTATAGGATTGATGGATTTAAGCCTTTGTTCAGTTTCTACTACTTCTGTATGTTGACAGTTGGTCTAGGAACCTTGATATTATGATGATCGAGTGGTTATGCCACCATTTTGTAGGATGTCTCAAAATATTTCCGAGCATTTACAACCGTTATGCAATCCGAGTCATCCCAGGTTTCTAAATAGTCTGATGCATTTGCAAATCCCTTCTTTCTGTTCCTGATGTCCCTTTGGGCAAGTTCAACCACACTAATCGGTGAGTTGAGGTACTCTATTGCCTCGACATATATGTTGGAGCTATTATTATGACCCTAGATGTCTAGAGTATCACCTAGTAATCTAGCCATGTTCCGTGTTCCAGTGTGATGATTCTGGCCATCATTCTCAAAAGCATCCCGTGATGCCATTTAGTTGGTAAGTATTCTATTCCTGGGCTCTTGAACCCGAGATTCACTCTACCCACTTCATGTTGTTAGTGTTTGCTCGTACCTTTAGGATATTGGTAACCTTAACGATAGTCTTCGAGGTCCATGGTATTTCCTTCTTCCAAATACTATGAACCACTTATGGCAGGAGTTTGTTGGATTAAAATATCACAACAAGAGTGCTCTCAAAGAGTTCTCCATTCTATATCGTGACTCTGCCAGTCCTACCTTCTCGTCATGGGTTATCCGGAAGAAAAATGTTGAGCTTTGCTCGACATACTAATCTGTGCATCCACAGCTCAGAAAATCGTATGTTCTTTTGGGTTGTCCCTCTTTAGTTGTATCCTGACCCCGTTCTATCAATTGATAGTCCTGAATAGTCGTGCACCCGTGTTCATCGATGCCTATTATTCTTGTGGTCCGGAAAGCCATTCTATTCCGGAATGACTAGGAGAAACAAACTCCAGTACCTCGTCCATATCCAGGAGTGGGTCAAAGCAGTTGTATTTCGCAGATAAAAATGCCAATCCAGCTTTTGTTCTGTTCTACCTCGGAGTATCACCCTCTTTCATAGCAAGAGTATCGTGAGATTTGCACACCCTCTTGTGAATTCTTGATGTAGTGATTCCTCTCTCCATCATTTTTCATTCCTCGGTTCATGTGTTGTTGTAACCAGAATGCAGACAAGTGAACCATGATGTGTCAAGTTAATACTCCTAGTAACCTTGTTGCTTGGTAGTTAATGGACAATAATTTCATTCTTAGCATGTTGGTTATTGAATCATCATTCTAAGATTGATCGTGCTACCTAGTCCATTTTCCTGGTGCACTCTTTGATCGATGAATTAGGATTATTTCGAATCCTCGCTCTTTTGATCATATCATCTTGCCCTGAAAAGCAAGACTAATCTCGAGCTTAATAGCATATCGGTGGTTTGTGATTTTCCGAATATCTTCTCGGAAGTATCACCAGGTTTTCACCTGACCACTATGTTGAGTTCGTGATCAAGTTGGTTTCTTATAAACCAGCCATTCTCCAAGAATCTGTTTTGGTTACCCCCTGAGCTAGTTGGTTAAGCTAAACAATAACTTCGAGAGTTGGAAGACAAAAGGTTGCCAGCTTAGTTCATTTCAAGGGATATATTTGTGTGTTGAAGAGAGATGATATCTTCATCGATTGGTCCCTGTGATCAGTTGTTGGACCTATTGTCGTATCAAAACTTTGATTTGAGTATGGGATATCATTAAATCAAATCAGAACCTATGATGTTCATAATGTTGTCTTACTCGTGGTTGATCCCTTGAGCATACACCATTATATCTTTTGGGTCTGACCAATGCTATCACTTGTTCACATAATTGTGGCACTCCATTTTTTATGGTAACATGGATGAATTGTTGCTGAGCCCATCGACAACATACTTGTCCTCTCCATAATTTTGTTGAACATTAAGCTAGTGTTGGAAACTTTTATAAGCCTTATCTTCATGTCCCATGCATGGGGCATATGCCTGGACGAAAGAAGTGATTTCCTCCAATTCATGTGCATTTGATGCAAGTTGCCACCATGGATTCGAGAAATTCAATGTTGCTTCCTTTGGAATCATGCCAATTCAGTCATGCAGATGTAAGAAGTACTCTGTGGTTTGGAGACTTGCAACCTTCACTCTATATGTGTCCCTAGCACACCAAGCCACTGATTGATTTGTTCAAGGAGAAGAAGTTCCTTCTTAAGAGCATGCCTTATGCAAGAACTTTGATATCCTCATTGATGGTTTCCAACCAGAACTCGGTAGTGTTTCATTATAAGACTACCATGTGATCATGCTTGTCTGGGACAACGTGTTCACATGATTGTAGCAGTACCAACTCATATTTTGGAGCTTACTATCCTAGTTCATTTCCCGAGAATCTCGCAACGCCATCTCGTCGATTTGTGTTGCAAACTTTAATTTTTCTTTCTAGACTTGATGAGTCTGGATTATTGTGACACCAACCAGGTCTGAATCTCAGGCAGATATGATGGTTGGAACATTTCTCAAGAACTATAATATTGGTCCCTCGATAACCGGTAAAGTGGATGTCGTGGCTAACACACCCAGCCGGAAGACCTATTATTGTAGTATCTTGATTGAGGAAGTTGGCCACCTCCCCATAAGGATTTCGTAGGACTTACTCCCTAGTTGTTCCTTATGGATTTTTGTGCTCCCGAAGTCCGGCCTTTTACTTGATACTCTAGCCATCAAACCATTTTAATAAATGGATTATGGTAGCACATCAAGGAGAACATTAGAAGCGAAGTGCTAAATGTCTCTCGGTCGATCATCCAGATTCTATTTCCTTGGCCTCGCTAAGGTGAAATATGAGAAGGTGTTATCTTTGTTTGCATCTGCATCGTCCATCACTATTCATCATGGTGGTATGTTGTGTTGCCAGGATCCTTGACACGGATATTGGTAAAACCTTGGTGAATATGGAAATGCTCAAGTTCTTGAAAGCACGCACAAGCACTAGGTGTTATCATCAACACTAACTGGGATTGCTCCCAGTTTCTTTGGTTATGCTATAACTGTTCAACAATGGACTCACTCTCTACTGCTGAGCCTCTCCCCAGTTACTAGAATCATTCCCTTGTTTCTAGCTTGCACTGCCATTGTGTCATCCTACTATGGACTACCCTTCTCAGTAATTACTGATCGGGATCATCCTCAAGTGATCCTACCATGGGTTCCATCCATATCCGATGATAAGCAAAATCATCCATTGCCTTGCCTTCAACAAGGTAGTCCACATCATCCATTCTGGCCCGAGAATGTCATTCTTTCGGACTCCTTCAAATGATTAATTGTGATTTGCCTTAGGCTGGTATAAAGAGTTTCAATGATATCTGAATCAAAGGTAATTCTTTTTGCCACTTAAGGGGATAATTCTACGGGTCACCCTCCTCTAAGGTGTTCCGTTGCGATGTCATGGCAAATCATATCCTCGCTACGATGACAACCGTTCACCACCCTCTTAGGTATGGAATTGTTGTCTACCTAGTGACCCTCGTCATCTGTTCCATTCCATCCCTCTAGATGTGTGCCTCGTGCCTCAGCTCAAGAGATGTTGCTATGTCTCATTCTAGGAGTTGATCCTGAGTTGTTTGATCTCCAAGGAGATCGATCTTTCTAGAGCTTTCCCTTCCCTCCCTTTGTCATGTTGGTTAAAGTTCTCAGAGCAAGGTATCGAGACAATGATGGTGATCGAATCAACGTTCATTTGAAGTGCACCCTGGATCGTGAAGATTGTGTTAGTTTACGTTCCCCCTTCATCTTACCCTACGCTTGAATGTCCAGACGAGATTCTTGTTTAGTGGGGGTGAGTTGTCACAACCCTAGCTTAGACCTTGTCTGTCTTTGCATAAGCATCCATGCATCATGTTTAAATTTTATGAAAGTTGAAATGGGGATTGTCCAAACCCTAGCATTAAAGGAATTCACTAGGTTCACCTAAAATATTTTTAGTAAGTCCAAATGGCTTTCAAAAATGTTCATCATTTATGGGAAATACAGTAAACAGTAGCCAGAGGTGATGCACATTTTTCCATGACATATTTGGGCTCTGAATTAAATCATACTCTATTTGAATTTGGGCATTTAAATACTATAAAATATTTAAAATGTCCAAATAATCCTAAACTGAAATGTTCCATGTTGGATATATTCCAAACAGTGGCCATGAGCAGTTTGGTGATTTTTGAGTGTGCCTAAGTATTTTTAATAAAGCCATCAAGTTGCAGAAGAAATAGAAAACAGTAAACTGAGAGAGAGGGAAACATACCTGGCAACCCACCTGGCAGGCCCACTAGCGGCCCAACCCACTGGCCTGAAGCAATTGTCTTCAACCTCTGCCAGTAGGCAGAGGCGTGTCGACTGCACGCGCACCTGAGCTCCACCTCCTGCTAGCCACGCAGCTGCCCCCTCGCCCTGGACGACGCCACGCCAAACCCGCAGGTGCCCGAGCTCCGGCCGCCGCCAGGAGCTCACTTCCGGCGAACTCCGACCACGCTGCACCCTCCCGACGGTCTCCCCAGATGTGCACGAGCACGGGCTTCCTTCTGGTGCCCCTGACGCGTCGAACCGTGGCCTCTAGCGAGTTCTGAGCGGGCTCCGTCGTGGTTCGAGGTCGCCGCCGGCCGAACTCCGGCGAGCCGACATGGCCACGTGATTAGGGGCTAATCACCTCACTAAACAACCCCATGAGCCAATGACACATGGGCATCATGCCCTAATTAACTCCAATTATGTTTATGTTTAGATTAATTATAACCCAACGGGACCCACGCATCAGCTTTGACCAAGCTGACGTGGCCGTTGACTGGGACCACATGTCAGCGACACTAATCAGCCCCAGTCACTAACCAGTGGACCCCACTAGTCAGGTTTGACCTGAACCCGCCCTGTTGACCTGCTGACGTCAGGGTGACGTCATGCTGACACAGTAAATCCTTTTTTGGAATTAGTTAATTCTATTTAATCAAAAAATCCAGAAAAAGGCTTGAACTTCTAAAAATCATATAAATTCAACCGTAACTGCAAATGAAATAAGTTATATATGAAAAATGATCAGAAAAATCCAATCTATCCATCTGCACTAGTTTCATGCATGTTTAAGCAACTTAAACCTTCTGTTTAGATCAAAACATGATAATGCACTTTATTAAGTCATAGTTTCAATTTGAACTTGAACCCTGGGTTCAAACTAACTCAAACCCATCTGATTATAGTTGCATTAGCCCAACACACTCATTTTTCCATGTCATGATCATGCATCATATTGTGCATTGCATTGATTGTGTTTCCTTCTGTGTTGCCGGTATTTGTCCCCTCTCGATAGACGTGATACCGACGATGTGATCAATGACACCGATGAAGAAATATACTATCTTCAGAAGTGCCAGGCAAGCAAACCCCCCTTGTTCATTCTGATACAATCCTACTCTCTCGCTCCTGCTGTCTTTTACTGCATTAGGACAACAACGATTCATCTATTACTTGCTGCGGTTGCAGAACCCCTTTATCCTCTGCATGACATGTCATTGCCACAGTAAATAGATGAAACCCACTAGCATGAGTAGGAGTTGTTTGAGACCTATTGTGCCTACTCATTCATGCTTGTTTGTCATGCCTGCTACTGCTTAGAGTTGAGTCAGGTCTGATTCATCGGGGATGAATCAGAGGTGTGTGAACATGTCCTACTGTGTGTGAGCTAAGTGTGTGAACACAATTTGGTAAAGGTAGTGGTGAGAGGCCATGTAGGTGTACATGGTGGGTTGTCTCATTGAGGCCGTCCTCAGGAACTAAGTTCTGTGTTTGTGATCCATGAAACAGCTACTACCACGCATTGGGCCCGAAACCGATGGACCCTCTCGGCTTCTTAATCACCCTTGTCCTCTGTCCAGCAGTTGCAAGTAGTTTCTGGTGTTTGTAGTATGCTGGAGGCCGTGGGCAGCGCTGACCCGAGGGGTGGGCTGTGGGGCGGTAGGCACGTGGCCGGGTATGCCGGGCACCCGTTTGGTGTTGCGGAACCCTGTACACATCGTTCGGGGCCGTATGTGGAAACCTCGACCGGACTCCCTGCGGATGGAACCTGAATAGGCAATAAACCTGGAGTAGAGACTTGAGTGTTTAGGTAGGCTGTGGCCGACACCCTCGCTGGGCTTTCACTTGAAGGTTGCCGAGTACATGTCATGTAAACGGCGGTAAGTGGTGAGAGCGTGTGTGAAGAAGTACACCCCTGCAGGGTTAACATCATCTATTCGTATAGCCGTGTCCATGATAAAGGACTTGTGGGTTGCCTGTATAGTTCATAGAGAAGTGAAAGTGGATACTCTAAAATACGCAAGATAAGCATGAGTGTTATGGATGGCGTTCTCGTAGGGAGACGGGAGCAGATCCATAGTGGTGTATTCACTACAGGAATCAGCTACTTTGCCATCCACCCCGGCGGACGACAAAGGCATGAATGGCGGACGACAAAGGTCTTTGCCGTCCACCACGGACGGCAAAAGACTCCGGCAACGTAAGATCGGACAAAGAGCTACTTTGCCGTCTGCTTTTGGCAGCTGACGGCAAAGGAGCCTTTGCCATCAGCAGCGGACGGCAAAGAAAGTAGATGGCAAAATTTGCGCTGTTAGTCCATTAGGTGACTAACGTCAGGCCTTTGCCGTCCGCGGCTGACGGCAAAATTTGTCCTGCCTTTGCCGTCCGCCGTATGATGTCAGCTAGACGTCACTACACGGCAGGCCTTTGCCGTCCGCCGCTGAAGGCAAACTGACCAAATGGGTCAGCTCCCAGGAAGCACAGTTGGCTGCCACGTGGCTTCTTTGCCGTCCTCGGCTGACGGCAAAGAGCGTGTTGCCGTCGGTGGCAGACAGCAAAGATCCTTTATATTGGCTCTTTTTTCTATTTTTGTTTAATCCAACAATTTTTACAGCAAATATATATGACATATATAGATATATTTCACAGGGCTATTTAACAACAAACATATCACATATCCAGCACATAAGTTTCATCGTACATACATATATAGTTCCATCCATTCATACATGGCAAGTTGCACATACACATAATTTGCAACCATTAGGAAGTTGCACATACATATTACAATGCAAAGTTTCATTAAGGTAGCAAGTTCCATCGTAGCAAGCTAGAAGAATACTAGAAGAGAATGAAATAAAAAACAAGCACTCCATCATAGCAAGCTAGCTTCCGAGAAGTGAATGAAATCTGCAAAATGGCAAATAAGAAAGTTAGGAAAAGGTGACTAGAAGAAGAAGACTAGAAGAAGAAGCACGCCACCGTTTGTGAGGTAATTTAGCTGAAATGGATCGTTTATGAGCTAAATTAGGTAAAGTGCATCATTTTAGAGCTAACGTAGGTAAGATGGGTCATTTTGGAGCTAACGTAGGTAAAATGGGTCATTTTGGAGCTAACGTAGGTAAAAATGGGTCATGTTGGAGATAACGTAGGTAAAATGGGCCATTTTAGAGCTAACGTAGGTAAAATGGATCATTTTGGAGATAATCTTGGTAAAATGGATCATTTTGGAGATAATCTAGGTAAAATGGTTCATTTTAAAGCTAACTTGGGTAAAATGGATCATTTATGAGCTAACTAAGGTAAAATGGGTCATTTTAGAGCTAACTTAGGTAAAATGGATCGTTTATGAGCTAACTAAGCTAATTGTGCCGTTTTTACATAAGTAAGCTAAGTACATGTCATTATGAGCAAACCTAGTTAACTAAGCATATTATAACTAACTTAGGTCATTTTGGAGGAAACAAAGCTAAGTATAGATCATTTTAGAGCTAAGTTAGGTAAAATGGCTGGTTTTGGAGGTCAGTAAGCTTATTAAGTCATTTTGGAGGAAAAGAAGCTAACTCTAAGTCATTAAGGTAAGCATATTGGAGGAAATAAAGCTAAGTCTAGGTCTTTATGCATTTGTTACGCAAAAAACTAGAGAAACTTACCGTGATCATGGAGGTGTAGGAGCGGGCTGGCTCGTGCCAGTAGCTGGAGAAGGATCGTGTGATGCTTGTCTGGAGTTACGCTGCACCAAAGATCATTTCCAATGTTTCATTAGCATGATGACACTCAAATGTCAAGACTAACGTCCATTCAAATTAAACTCACCGTGGTCTCAGGAGCAATGTCTGGATCAATGGCTATGGAGCCACGGGACCTCCCGCTACCAGATATCATCACCTGCTCTGGATCAATGGGAATCTGGCTCGGTTTAAAGTCCTCCCCTTTCCTCGCCTTCCGCTTGACTTTCTTGTAAGAGGCAGTGTGGGCCATGGCATACAGGTCGTACCCCTCTGGCACCTTATCTGTCTTATTGTAGCATGCCTGAAAGAGAGAAACAAAGTAAATTAGTAATTAAAGGGCTCAAGCTAGCATGATGAATGAATTGCATTAATCATGAAGCAAACCACATACCCAGTTCCGCCCGAACTGATATAAGCTGGAGCTACCTTGATGATGTGGCACACCTTCAATTTGGGTACGTTTGTCCTTGGCCTTAGTCAGCTCCCCTTCCATCTTTCAACACCTGCCATGACAAAGAGTAAACGAAATTAGTACAACATAAAAAAATACCGACATGAATAATAATATGTATATCACTTAAGTGTATCATCATCAAGTACAACATAAAAAAATTGATTACCTGACACTACTAATAATCTCGATCAGTATCATCAATAAATGCATAATCATCATCATCACTATAATCAATGACGGGCTCATAGGGTTCAGTGGCATCAACATGTGGAAGGCCACCTTGACGTAATCGATCAAGCATTGACAGGTCATCCGCAACAGTAACCTCTTCTTGTTCCTCCTCTGGGGTGATGTCGGATTCACTGTCGCTGTCAACTTTAATGTTTTGGGGTGAAGTATAGTAGTTCTTGAAACGCTTTTTGGAAAGACGTGTCTCTTGCAAGAATTCTCCTTCATATGTGTCTGGGTTAATGTGAGGTTCATAATCCCCTTGCTTTGGGGGAGAAAGTCTAGCACGTGGCGACATGTAACGCCCCGGATTTGTTGCGCAGGTGTCTGCTAGTTATTCGCCGTCGTTGCCATGTCATTTGCTTGCGTGTTGCATTTTGTCATGTCATCATGTGCATTGCATTGCATACGTGTTCGTCTCATGCATCCGAGCCTTTTCCCCGTTGTCCGTTTTGCAATCCGGCGCTCCTGTGTCCTCCGGCGTTCCCCTTTCGTCTCTCGTTATGAGCGGGTGTTAAACGTTCTCGGAATGGACCGAGTCTTGCCAAGCGGCCTTGGTATAGCACCGGTAGACCGCCTGTCAAGTTTCGTGCCATTTGGAGGTCGTTTGGTACTCCAACGGTTAACCGGGTAACCGTAAAAGCCTTTCTCTCTTTGCAGCCCAACACCCCTTCCAAAGTGGCCCAAAACCCATCTAACTCCCCTCCATGCTCTCGGTCGTTCGATCACGATCGCGTGGCCGAAAACCACTCCTCATTTGGACTCTCCTAGCTCCCTCTATCTATAAATATGCCCATCCCCCCGAAATTCGCGGTCTAATCCCCCCAAACCCTAGCCATTTTCATCCCCCGCCGCCACCGGACACGTCCGGCCTCACCGGACAGATTCTGCCGCCGCCCGCGACCAACAGGCGTCCGCCACGTGGCACCCGCGCCCTCCCCGCTGCCGCGGCCCGCGGAGCCCATCGCGGGCCCACGCAGGCCCGGTCGGTCGCCGCCGCCGCCCGCAGCCCGCAGGCGCGCCGCCTCCGCGCCTTCGGCCTCCCCGTCGGCCGCCGCCTCCTTGCCGGCGTGCACCGCCACCGCCCCGCCGGCACGCCTCCCGAGGTCCCTCACCGGCCCGTTCGCCGCCCGACGACGTGTCGTCCCCGCCGCCCCACGTGACCGCGCCTCGGTCCCGCGCCGTCGTCCCTCCATCGTAGCCGCGCCCCCGCGCCCCGATCCATCCCGCTGGCATCGACCGTCGACGCGCCATGGCTGCTCGCCCTCACCGGCAGTTCCTCGCCGCCCCACGCCAACAACCGGCGCCCCGCGCCTCCTTGTGCCCGGATCCGGCTGGATCCGGTCAGGGAGAGGCCCCATCGCCGCGCCCCGTCGCCGGAACTCCCTCGCCGACATTCCCGCAACCTCGCTGGCCCGTCGCTGCCGGCCGGGGTCCCTTCGTCCAGATCCAGCCCGAGCACTCCAACCAAACGGCACGCCTGCACCGTCCCGTCCAGTTTTCTCGAGGGTATATTTTGGCTAAGTCCCCAGATCTGCAGTATTTTCATGCCATGTTCACCATGCCGTATCTCTGCATCCGTAGCTCCGTTTCGTGTGTGTAATATTTCAAATTGTTCGTCTCGACGAGTACATCATTTCATTCCATTGCATCATATTCATTTGAGGTCATCTAGATGCCCGAATCATCATTGTAAGAGTGCTTCATGATGTTTTTTGCTGTCTGTTATCAGAACGAGCTCTTTTGTCATTTTTGCCATGATTGATGTGTGCATCCTATGAGGTTGATGTCTTCATGTGTTTTGATCTATGTTATGTATTCTTCACAGTGGTGTTTTTCATGCATTTTTGTGATCAATGTGGTGACTAGCACAAGCATGCAAACTAGGCATCGTGATATTGCTGATTTTAGTCCCTGTTCTGCTGTTATTTTGATGCCATGTAAACTTGATGCT
The DNA here is from genome assembly GCF_002162155.2 of Triticum dicoccoides. Classification (NCBI taxonomy): domain Eukaryota; kingdom Viridiplantae; phylum Streptophyta; class Magnoliopsida; order Poales; family Poaceae; genus Triticum; species Triticum dicoccoides. Next base: position 664,579,223 of record NC_041393.1, read on the forward strand.
ACAGAGAGATCCATGCATATTTTGAGATACTTCAGTAAGGGTGTTTGGAACATATGGTTATTGTCTATCCATTCATGCCCTTTGTTGCAATTATGGTGTAGTCTAGCATGTCATTTGAGTGCTCTACTTTTGCTTCAAAATGTTTCCTGGCAGATTGTTTACATGTTATTCAATTTGGCCAAGCTTGCTATAGTTGATCCTTTCATGCTATGGACTTGTTTTTGCCTTGGTTGGTTACACAAACATGTCTTCTTGATAATACTATGCTTGTATTGTCATGCAATGACTTGTGGTGAGTGTATCGAGCTTGTTAAGTAGTGTTCATGATGTTGATGTTTTGCTAGGCTGAATCTGTTATTTCGCGATGCCATATTAACATGTTGCTACTAATCATTCTATGCATAATATGGAGTTGTTCTATAAACATGTTTTGATCTACATGTCATCCTCTATCCATCCATGCCCCTGGTTGCATTTATAGCTTGCCGTAGTTTGTTCATATCTTGCTCCAAAGTTGCTTGAAAATGTTGCTGCCAGCCTGTTTACATTATGTTCAGTTGTTACCGTGGTTGTTCCTAGTGTTCCATGCACCCTATGACCTTGCTATTGCCATGCTTAGCTTCACAAATATGTCTTCTTACTGTTGGTTGCCTTGCCATGCCATGTATTGCTCTGTAGTGAGTTGCACAAGCTCATATACATGCCTTCATAATTATGTTCCTGCCATGTTTGAATCTGTTTAATAACTTGCCATGTTTACATGGGTGCCATCATATTTTCTGATCATTTTTGGCTTATGGTCAGTAAGGGTCTTTTGACCTATCCTTTGAGTAGAATCATGCCATTCCTTTGTTTTCCATTATAAATTCCTGTAACATGTTGTTTGATAGCTCTGAACATTGCATCGTGATGTTATTTTCTGCAAAGTCTGGAATTGTTATAACTTGCAATCTTACCATGTGTGTTTGAGCATGTTCTAGTGATTTCTGGAGATAGCTCAGTGTTCATGTTTTGTTGTGCTTTACCTATAGATCATGTCCATGCCTTTTGTTATCATGTTGGGGTGCTGTAGCATGTTTTTTTGATGCTTGCAATATGCCTAGTTGCTGTTTTGGACAGCTTGTCCTTTAAACTTGTATAGTGTGTGTGTGTTGAACCGTTGCTCCGTTTTGAGTGTGCTCTATATGAAACTTGCTTGATTTTGCATATAGTTCCATATTATCATGTTGCATCCTTGTTTTGGTGTGTTTTCTTGATGTTTGTATGCATTTTGCATCAATGCCATGTTTAACTTGTGTTGCTCATATCTTCTAGACCGTAGCTCCGAATTAAATGAACTTCATATGAAACTTGACTAGAATCTCGTGTAGATCATCTTTGTGCATCTCAACTGGCTGTTTAACAACTTGAACATAAGGTTTATTCAGATCTGGACCAACTTCGAAATATGCTTATGAGGACTTACCGGAATTGTTATATGTTGTTCCCGGCCTCATTTAAATTTGCCTTGATGTGTTGCTCTTGTTTGCATCATCTCTTGCCATGAGAAGCTTCATATAGCTTTGTCATGCATCATGCTTGCTGTGCATCATGCCTTGTTCATGTGTGGTGTGTTTACCCGTGTTGTGTGCTTCTTCTTGTTAGTTCCTATTTCGTTGCGATCGTGAGGATTCGTTCGTCTCGCTTGGTTCGGCTTCATCCGTTCGTCTTCTTCATGGACTGGTTCTTCTTCCTTGCGGGATTTCAGGCAAGATGACCGCTACCCTGGATCTCACTACTATCATTGCTATGCTAGTTGCTTCGTTCTATTGCTATGCTGCGCTACCTATTACCTGTTTATCAAGCCATCCCAAATTGCCATGAACCTCTAACCTTTGACACCTTTCCTATGCAAACCGTTGGTTGGCTATGTTACCGCTTTTGCTTAGCCCCTCTTATAGTGTTGCTAGTTGCAGGTGAAGTTGAAGATTTCTCCATGGTGGACAGGATTTTGATTGGGATATCACAATATCTCTTATATTATTAATGCATCTATATATTTGGTAAAGGGTGGAAGACTCGGCCTTTTGCCTAGTGTTTTGTTCCACTCTTGCCGCCCTAGTTTCCGTCATACCGGTGTTATGTTCCCGGATTTTGCGTTCCTTACGCGGTCGGGTGATTTATGGGACCCCCTTGACAGTTCGCTTTGAATAAAACTCCTCCAGCAAGGCCCAACCTTGGTTTTACCATTTGCCTCACCACCACCTATCCCTTTCCCTTGGGTCGGCCAACCCGAGGGTCATCTTTATTTTAGCCCCCCCGGGCCAGTGCTTGTCTAAGTGTTGGTCCGAATCAGAGCCACTTGCAGCGCCACCTCGGGGAAACTCGAGGGCTGGTTTTACTTGTACGTAGTGTTCATCCGGTGTTGCCCTGAGAACGAGATATGTGCAGCTCCTATCAGGATGTCGGCGCATCGGGCGGTTTTGCTGGTCTTGTTTTACCATTGTAGAAATGTCTTGTAAACCGGGATTCCGAGTCTGATCGGGTCTTCCTGGGAGAAGGTCTATTCCTTCGTTGATCGCGAGAGCTTGTCATGGGCTAAGTTGGGACACCCCTGCAGGGTATAATCTTTCGAAAGCCGTGCCTGCGGTTATAGGCAGATGGGAGTTTGTTAATGTCCGGTTGTAGATAACTTGACACCAGATCCAAATTAAAACGCATCAACCGCGTGTGTAGCCGTGATGGTCTCTTCTCGGCGGAGTCCGAGAAGTGAACACGGTTTCTGGGTTATTTTTGGCGTAAGTAGGAGTTCAGGATCACTTCTTGATCATTGCTAGCTTCACGACCGTTCCTTTTGCTCTCTTCTCGCTCTTATTTGCGTATGTTAGCCACCATATCATGCTTAGTCGCTGCTGCAGCCTCACCACTTTACCCCTTCCTTTCCCTTTAAGCTTTGCTAGTCTTGATACCCATGGTAATGGGATTGCTGAGTCCTCGTGGCTCACAGATTACTACAACAACAGTTGCAGGTACAGGTTATGCGATGATCATGACACGAGAGCGATGCTTGCTTGCGTTGAGTTCTTCTTCTACTTCGATCAGGGGATCTGTTCCAGGTCGGCAGCCTGGGCTAGCAGGGTGGATGTCGTTTGAGTTTCTATTTGTGTTCCATCCATAGTCGGATGATGCTCTTATGTATTGTGATATTGTATTCGTGTGGCATTGTATGCCTCTTGTATGTATCCCCATCTATTATGTAATGTTGATGTAATGATATCCACCTTGCAAAAGCGTTTCAATATGTGGGTCTATCCTTGGTGGGACCGTCGAGTTCCTTTTGGATAGGGTCGCATATTGGGCGTGACAAGTTGGTATCAGAGCCTCGACCGACCCTAGGGGCCCCCTTGATTGATTGTGTAGTTTGGCCGATGTTGAGTCTAGAAGAAAACTGTTTTTCAGAGTCTAGTTATATCGGAGAGTAGGAATTTCTTTTTACTCCTCAGCCCCTTCGTCGCTCTGGTAAGGAATCTTGACGTAGGTGTTTTGAATTACTTCTCTTCACCTTAAAATTTTCTTTAGGATCACGCAGTTGGTTTTCCGATAGTTGTTCCTCAGCTCTTTTGATCCGGTGCATTTCTCGTCAAGTTGACTCGACCCTCTTCATCTTTGCCAAATTCAATCCTCGGTTGTCTTATTTTCCCACCCGCCCTCCCTGTTCTTCTTCTCGGAACCGGAGTCCGTAATCGAGTATCCATCCTACTCGTGCGAAGTCTTTGCTTTCTTTCCTCAATGATTTCAATCGGTGTTTTCTCTTCAAGATATTCGTCGATTTCCCCTTCCAAGATGTCTTTGTTTTTCCCGCCCTCCCACCCTTTCCCTCCCGGAGTCTGACTCTCTATCGACCATCTATTTCATTCGTGTGGAGCCTCTTCAGTCTTTCGTTAATTATTTCAACCGGTGAATTCTCGTCTCTTTCGTCATTCTTCATCCTTTTCTTTTCCGATGGACTCAATTCAAGTTTTTCGCGTGATCACATTCTTTTCCTTGGATCAAGTATTTTCCCTGCTCGTTCGCCTCTCGCCAGTTTATCCTTCCGGAGTGCTCAAGACATCTCAGGAGATTCGTCTGTGTTCTAATTAATTTGAGGTTGTCACCTCATCCAAATATTACAATCATTCCAGTGCATCATCTATCTGTTCAACATCCCTTTCCAACGGTGTTTTCTCTTCAGTGGGCCCTAACGCACAGGTCTTTTCCCAGGATCTTACCTGACTCTTCTAATTCCCCGGAGTTTTTCTCAATTTTTTTCAAGTCTGACGTAAGAATGAATTTCATCAGTCAGATGCCTTTCCCAAGATTGTTTCTTAATCATTTCATTGTTGGCTCAACCTCTTCGCTTTTCATTCTATCGGAGTATCTCAGTTATTTTGGTGGTGTTTCTCGTCGTCTTTTGAAGGTCGAAGAAGAGTTTTTCTTCTAAATCTTGCCCGTTCTCTCAAAGATTCGTGATTCTAGCTTCATATTATCCCCTCGAATTATTCCATTTGTCAGATATCCTTTTCTTACCCATCCGGAGTATGTCAGAAGTTGTTTTCCCGTTTCTTTTCACCGGAGGCCATCATTCCAGTTATTGTTCTCTATTTATCCCGGTGCTTCGTTCAAGCGTTCATTAATCAGCTCATGATCTCTGTGTTCTTTTGCATCTAAATCCCCTCTAGCTTATTGGTTCTTCTAATTCTTCCCGGTGATTCAATCTCTTTCATCAGTCATTTCTGAATTCCTACGGTGGCTCGTTCAAGATTCTTTTTCCTTGATTATCATTTTAATTCATTCGTTCTTTTCATCCTACCGGGGGTTCATGAAGACTTTTTCAAGTTTTGTGCTGCCACTTCTCAATCCTTTTCAAGAAGAATAAGTAGTATGCAAAATCCATTGCTTGTCATCAATTTATTTTGATGAAGGATAAGCATACAATAAATCTTATTCTTATTTCATCCAAGTGAGTAATCCCTTCCTTCGGAGTTTGTTCTTGATGAATAAATTCTAGTTCCAAATGTTCTCCATCTTTTCTTTTCCGGAGTTCAAATTTCCTCAGCCATTTCGTCGGAACCTCCATCTAAATCATCGTAAGGCTCATCTTATTCTTTCTTCCTTCATTCTATCTCATCATCCTTTTGTCACCAGAGTTCTTCATGGTGGTTCTTCTTGATTTAATTCATTCTTCAAGTGCTCATCAAGATTTTGTTGGTGGAGTTCAAGTATCTTTCCTTCTCGCGTTTTGAAGTGCAATTAACTCTCCTTTTCTTTTCAAATGGAGTTTTGCATTTCTTCCTTCTTCCCAGTTATTTAATCTTTTCCGCTCGTGGTCGGAGATCACCTCATAATTTTGAGATGTTATCCATAAGTCCACATCAAGCTCATTCTTTCGTTGTTGATTTTCTCAACAACTTCGTTCAATCCTTACTTCTAAGTTCTTTTCATTCAACTCTTTAATTCTTTCCGGAGGTTTTGTGTCATGTCTCCATCAAGTATCATTCCATCCTCTTAAGCTCCTGTTCTTTTCCTTCCATTTTCAGCCAGAGTGCTGCCTAAATCCTTTCAGTCTTATTTGTTTCTTATCTCGTTCTAACCAAAGTGCTTTCATAGTCTATCTGATTCCGTGAGCTTTCGATTCTCATCATTCTCGTCGTTCCTCTCTTCTTCTCGAATGCTCTCGATTCTTTGCTTCTTCTCGAGTTCTTGCTTCACCTCATCCATTTCCCCTTCCGTCTCGGTCCTAAGATCTCGAGACGAGATCTCTTATTAGTGGAGGAGTGTTGTAACGCCCCGGATTCGTTGCGCCAGGTGTCTGCTAGTTATTCGCCGTCGTTGCCATGTCATTTTCTTGCGTGTTGCATTTTGTCATGTCATCATGTGCATTGAATTGCATACGTGTTCGTCTCATGCATCCGAGCCTTTTCCCCGTTGTCCGTTTTGCAATCCGGCGCTCCTGTGTCCTCCGGCGTTCCCCTTTCGTCTCTCGTTGTGAGCAGGTGTTAAACGTTCTCGGAATGGACCGAGTCTTGCCAAGCGGCCTTGGTATAGCACCAGTAGACCGCCTGTCAAGTTTCGTGCCATTTGGAGGTCGTTTGGTACTCCAACGGTTAACCGGGTAACCGTAAAAGCCTCTCTCTCTCTTTGCAGCCCAACACCCCTTCCAAAGTGGCCCAAAACCCATCTAACTCCCCTCCATGCTCTCGGTCGTTCGATCACGATCGCGTGGCCGAAAACCGCCCCTCATTTGGACTCTCCTAGCTCCCTCTATCTATAAATATGCCCATCCCCCCAAAATTCGCGGTCTAATCCCCCCAAACCCTAGCCATTTTCATTCCCCGCCGCCACCGGACACGTCCGGCCTCACCGGACAGATTCCGCCGCCGCCCGCGACCAACAGGCGTCCGCCACGTGGCACCCGCACCCTCCCCGCCGTCGCGGCCCGCGGAGCCCA
>NC_041393.1:664586285-664597945 GCF_002162155.2 Triticum dicoccoides
CGCCGACGTGTCGTCCCCGCCGCCCCACGTGACCGCGCCTCGGTCCCGCGCCGTCGTCCCTCCATCGCAGCCGCGCCCCCACGCCCCGATCCATCCCGCCGGCGTCAACCGTCGATGCGCCATGGCTGCCCGCCCTCGCCGGCAGTTCCTCGCCGCCCCACGCCAACCACCGGCGCCCCGCGCCTCCTTGTGCCCGGATCCGGCTGGATCCGGTCAGGGAGAGGCCCCGCCGCCGTGCCCCGTCGCCGGAACTCCCTCGCCGGCATTCCCGCGATCTCGCCGGCCCGTCGCTGCCGGCCGGGATCCCTTCGTCCAGATCCAGCCCGAGCACTCCAACCAAACGGCACGCCTGCACCGTCCCGTCCAGTTTTCTCGAGGGTATATTTTGGGTAAGTCCCCAGATCTGCAGTATTTTCATGGCATGTTCATCATGCCGTATCTCTGCATCCGTAGCTCCATTTCGTGTGTGTAATATTTCAAATTGTTCGTCTCAATGAGTACATCATTTCATTCCATTGCATCATATTCATTTGAGGTCATCTAGATGCCCGAATCATCGTTGTAAGAGTGCTTCATGGTGTTTTCTGCTGTCTGTTATCAGAACGAGCTCTTTTGTCATTTTTGCCATGATTGATGTGTGCATCCTATGAGGTTGATGTCTTCATGTGTTTTGATCTATGTTATGTCTTCTTCATAGTGGTGTTTGCCATGCATTTTTGTGATCAATGTGGTGACTAGCACAAGCATGCAAACTAGGCATTGCGATATTGCTGATTTTAGTCCCTGTTCTGCTGTTATTTTGATGCCATGTAAACTTGATGCTACAGAGATCCATGCATATTTTGAGATACTTCAGTAAGGGTGTTTTGAACATATGGTTATTGTATATCCATTCATGCCCTTTGTTGCAATTATGGAGTAGTCTAGCATGTCATTTGAGTGCTCTACTTTTGCTTCAAAATGTTACCTGGCAGATTGTTTACATGTTATTCAATTTGGCCAAGCTTGCTATAGTTGATCCTTTCATGCTATGGACTTGTTCTTGCCTTGGTTGGTTACACAAACATGTCTTCTTGATAATGCTATGCTTGTATTGTCATGCAATGACTTGTGGTGAGTGTATTAGGCTTGTTAAGTAGTGTTCATGATGTTGATGTTTTGCTAGGCTGAATCTCTTATTTCGCGATGCCATATTAACATGTTGCTACTAATTATTCTATGCATAATCTGGAGTTATTCTATAAACATGTTTTGATCTACATGTCATCCTCTATTCATCCATGCCCCTGGTTGCATTTATAGATTGCTGTAGTTTGTTCATATCTTTCTCCAAAGTTGCTTGAAAATGTTGCTGCCAGCCTGTTTACATTATGTTCAGTTGTTACCGTGGTTGTTCCTAGTGTTCCATGCACCCTATGACCTTGCTATTGCCATGCTTAGCTTCACAAATATGTCTTCTTACTGTTGGTTGCCTTGCCATGCCATGTATTGCTCTGTAGTGAGTTGCACAAGCTCATCTACATGCCTTCATAATTATGTTCCTGCCATGTTTGAATCTGTTTAATAACTTGCCATGTTTACATGGGTGCCATCATATTTTCTGATCCTTTTTGGCTTATGGTCAGTAAGGGTCTTTTGACCTATGCTTTGAGTAGAATCATGCCATGCCTTTGTTTGACATTATAAGTTCCTGTAACATGTTGTTTGATAGCTCTGAACATTGCATCGTGATGTTATTTTCTGCAAAGTCTGGAATTGTTATAACTTGCAATCTTACCATGTGTGTTTGAGCATGTTCTAGTGATTTCTGGAGATAGCTCAGTGTTCATGTTTTGTTGTGCTTTACCTGTACATCATGTACATGCCTTTTGTTATCATGTTAGGGTGCTGTAGAATGTTGTTTTGATGCTTGCAATATGCCTAGTTGCTGTTTTGGACAGCTTGTCCTTTAAACTTGTATAGTGTGTGTGTGTTGAACCGTTGCTCCGTTTTGAGTGTGCTCTATATGAAACTTGCTTGATTTTGCATATAGTTCCATATTATCATGTTGAATCCTTGTTTTGGTGTGTTTGCTTGATGTTTGTATGCATTTTGCATCAATGCCATGTTTAACTTGTGTTGCTCATATCTTCTAGACCGTAGCTCCGAATTAAATGAACTTCATATGAAACTTGACTAGAATCTCGTGTAGATCATCTTTGTGCATCTCAACTGGCTGTTTAACAACTTGAACATAAGGTTTATTCAGATCTGGACCAACTTCGAAATATGCTTATGAGGACTTACCGGAATTGTTATATGTTGTTCCCGGCCTCATTTAAACTTGCCTTGATGTGTTGCTCTTGTTTGCATCATCTCTTGCCATGAGTAGCTTCATATAGCTTTGTCATGCATCATGCTTGCTGTGCATCATGCCTTGTTCATGTGTGGTGTGTTTACCCGTGTTGTGTGCTTCTTCTTGTTAGTTCCTATTTCGTTGCGATCGTGAGGATTCGTTCGTCTCCGCTTGGTTCGGCTTCATCCGTTCGTCTTCTTCATGGACTCGTTCTTCTTCCTTGCGGGATTTCAGGCAAGATGACCGCTACCCTGGATCTCACTACTATCATTGCTATGCTAGTTGCTTCGTTCTATCGCTATGCTGCGCTACCTATTACCTATTTATCAAGCCATCCCAAATTGCCATGAACCTCTAACCTTTGACACCTTTCCTATGCAAACCGTTGGTTGGCTATGTTACTGCTTTTGCTCAGCCCCTCTTATAGCGTTGCTAGTTGCAGGTGAAGTTGAAGATTTCTCCATGGTGGACAGGATTTTGATTGGGATATCACAATATCTCTTATATTATTAATGCATCTATATATTTGGTAAAGGGTGGAAGACTCGGCCTTTTGCCTAGTGTTTTGTTCCACTCTTGCCGCCCTAGTTTCTGTCATACCGGTGTTATGTTCCCGGATTTTGCGTTCCTTACGCGGTCGGGTGATTTATGGGACCCCCTTGACAGTTCGCTTTGAATAAAACTCCTCCAGCAAGGCCCAACCTTGGTTTTACCATTTGCCTCACCACCACCTATCCCTTTCCCTTGGGTCGGCCAACCCGAGGGTCATCTTTATTTTAGCCCCCCCGGGCCAGTGCTTGTCTAAGTGTTGGTCCAAATCAGAGCCACTTGCAGCGCCACCTCGGGGAAACTCGAGGGCTGGTTTTAGTTGTACGTAGTGTTCATCCGGTGTTGCCCTGAGAACGAGATATGTGCAGCTCCTATCAGGATGTCGGCGCATCGGGCGGTTTTGCTGGTCTTGTTTTACCATTGTCGAAATGTCTTGTAAACCGGGATTCCGAGTCTGATCGGGTCTTCCTGGGAGAAGGTCTATTCCTTCGTTGATCGCGAGAGCTTGTCATGGGCTAAGTTGGGACACCCCTGCAGGGTATAATCTTTCGAAAGCCGTGCCTGTGGTTATAGGAAGATGGGAATTTGTTAATGTCCGGTTGTAGATAACTTGACACCAGATCCGAATTAAAACGCATCAACCGCGTGTGTAGCTGTGATGGTCTCTTCTCGGCGGAGTCCGGGAAGTGAACACGGTTTCTAGGTTATGTTTGGCGTAAGTAGGAGTTCAGGATCACTTCTTGATCATTGCTAGCTTCACGACCGTTCCTTTTGCTCTCTTCTCGCTCTTATTTGCGTATGTTAGCCACCATATCATGCTTAGTCGCTGCTGCAGCCTCACCACTTTACCCCTTCCTTTCCCTTTAAGCTTTGCTAGTCTTGATACCCATGGTAATGGGATTGCTGAGTCCTCGTGGCTCACAGATTACTACAACAACAGTTGCAGGTACAGGTTATGCGATGATCATGACACGAGAGCGATGCTTGCTTGCGTTGAGTTCTTCTTCTGCTTCAATCAGGGGATAGGTTCCAGGTCAGCAGCCTGGGCTAGCAGGGTGGATGTCGTTTGAGTTTCTGTTTGTGTTCCATCCGTAGTCGGATGATGCTCTTATGTATTGTGATATTGTATTCATGTGGCATTGTATGCCTCTTGTATGTATCCCCATCTATTATGTAATGTTGATGTAATGATATCCACCTTGCAAAAGCGTTTCAATATGCGGGTCTATCCTTGGTGGGACCGTCGAGTTCCTTTTGGATAGGGTCCCATATTGGGCATGACACGACACTTCATAAACGACATCCCAACCTTTCAGATTTGGATTAGTTTGGTAGGCCCACGGTAGGTAGAATACTTGGGTCGCCTGTTGAGCCGTAATATAGACATCAGGAACATCTAAATGGGTGCTTTGGTTGATTTCAATTAGCCCTATATGTTCATGAGTCCTTCTAGTCTCCTTCGGCTGAAACCAATAACATTGGAAGACTACGACATTCCATGGGTTTTCACCATAGAATAGAAGTTCATAAATTGCTTCAACTCTCCCATAATACTCGGTACCCCCTTCGCCGATAGCAGATACACAATAATTTGCAGACTTTCGGTCGGCCATAGATAGCTCTTTGCCATAGGTATGAAAGGGATACCCGTTGATGTCATATTTGTCAAATGAACGGACCTTATAGTCAAAACCATTAGCGACTTGTCTCAATTCGGCGTCCATAGACTCTGAATTAGCCTACAAGTTTAATATGAAAGGATTGTTGCATTACACACAAATTAGCGAATGAAATGAAATTTTCTAATAGAAATTACCGTTTGTTTGAACCAAGAGATGAAACCGGGATAGCCGGCTCCTTGCTTTGCGAGAAGCTCATACTCTTCGACGAAATCCTTTTGGATCACCGCTCCATACGAGAATATGGCGATGTATCGACTGTATGAAATATCCAGGAATAAGAGCAGTTCAAAGGAAATAGAAGTTGCGAAACAATGTCCCGAGAACTTACTTGATGTACGGCCGCACTTCTATCAGGTTGTTGAAGATATACAACAAAATGGTCCACCATTCTTCGTTATCCAAAGATACTGGATTTGAAACAATGGCTGGTGCGAGATTCCCTTTGAATAGGCTGAGGTTGGATCCAACCTTTTTAGGGTCGTCAGCATTGTACCGAGGCTTCGGTTTATGCAAATGACGATTTTTGGCTTCGTAGTGTGCTGTCACGAAGTTTCCCGCCTCCTCAGTGATGAATGCTTCAGCCATCGATGCTTCAATTCTACGTTCATTTTTACATTTTTCTCGAAGCGTCTTCTGCACCCTCTCAGTTGGGTAGCACCAACGATTTTGCACGGGCCCCCCCAATCTTGGCTCGGTCGGGAGATGCAAAATCAAATGCTGCATTAGATTAAAGAAGCCCGGTGGAAAGATCTTCTCTAACTTGCAGATCAACTCCGGTGCCAACTCTTCCATTTCTTCTAGCACGCTAGGCGATAGTTCTTTCGCACAAAGAACACGGAACAAATAGCTGAGTTCTGCCATTACTAGCCATTCCTCCTCAGGGATGAAGCCACGCAACATCACCCGCATTACCCGCTCAATCCATATGTGCTAATCATGACTCTTGAGACCAAATAACTTCAATTTATCAAGACTCGCTCCCCTATTTAGATTCGTTGCATACCCATTGGGGAACATCAACTGCATTTTCACCCACAAGATGATTTCCCTCATAGTTGGCCTTCCATGATTGAACCATGCCTTTGGCTTCGTCTAGTTCTGCTTTCCTTTCGGTTCTTTCATGTTTTGTAACGGCCTATCACTTAGCGCCTCCAGATCGACTCTAGCCTTAGTATTATCCTTTGACTTCCCATATATGCCGAACAATGTACCAAAAAGTGTCTCGGCAATATTCTTCTCAGTGTGCATCGCGTCGATGTTGTGTGGGCAAAGGAGGTCTTTGAAGTAACAATACTAGGGAAAAGCCTATACACAGAATCTTACCAGCAGCGCGCTTCAAAATCAGGCGTTGCTGCTACTTAGCAGTAGCGCTCGCTTTAAAACCTCGCTGCTGGTACAAGTTTATCAGTAGCGCGCACACACCAGGACGCGCTACTGCTAAAATTCCCACGCCGCCGCCGCGGGGCCAATTATAGCAGCAACGCGTTGTAACAAAGGGCGCTACTGCTACCAATTGTAGCAGCAACGCATTTACGCAGTAATCACTACTACTAAGGTTACTACAAAAATTTAGTCCCACCTCGCTCCGTGAAGAGAGTTTGTACCACCTTAAATATGTTACTTCTACAACTTTCACAAGCACTTGGTCTTCGTTGAACTCTATGTGTAGGATTTGTGGCCGCAATAGGAATCCTCGCCTGTTCCTAAACCAATCGTCGAGGATTCCTATTGATAAATCAGATTGTACACAAAAAGACAATTCATGATGAATGTATTTTTTTATGTCTATGTCTAACATAGCAGTAGCACGTTCTCGGCCAAAGGCGCTACTGATAGGTCGTTTAGCAGTAGCGCAGTTTGCTATAGCGCGCTACTGCTAAGCCATTCCATCTCCCCCCCTCACCTATCTGATCCAGATCACACTCACACGCACAATCGATCTCCCCCTCGTTGCCCCTCCTCCGATCTGCGCTGCCGTCACCTCATCCTCCTTGTTGGACTCGGTACCGGCCTCCTCCTCCGTCCTCCCTCCACTGGACGCTGGCCGACCCCTCCTCGCTCCGCCTTCCTCCTCTGTTCTCCCTCCACTCACCGCCGGCCAGCCCCTCCTCGCTCCGCCTTCCTCCTCCATTCTCCCTCCACTCGCCGCCGACCAGCCCCTCCTCGCTCCGCCTTCCTCCTCCGTCCTACTCTCTTCTCCCTCCTCGAGTCGCCCCTCCTTCTCCCTCCTCCCTGCTACATTTTGATTTAGTAGGCTAGTTCATATGCAACATTCTGATTTAGTTGATATGATTCAGTTGATTTAGTAAGCTAGTTGATTTAGAACATTTTGATTTAGTTGATTTAGTAGGCTGGTTGATTTAGTTGATTTAGTAGGCTAGTTGATTTAGTTGATTTAGTAGGCTAGTTGATTTAGTTGATTTAGTAGGCTAGTTGATTTAGTTGATTTAGTAGGGTCGTTAATTTAGTTGATTTAGAACATTTTGATTTAGTTGATTTAGTATGCTACTGGATTTAGTATGCTAGTTGATTTAGTTGATTTAGGATGCTTTGCTCATATTGCTTTAGGAAAATATCACATGCTACTATTTTTCTTTCCTGTGAAGTGAATCATTAATCCTTTGCTCATACTGCTTTAGGAAAATGGCGCCACCACCACCACCACTATGTCGACTGTGCAAGTCAAGGTGTGCCAGCAGCCTTGCAACTGGCAAGCTGTTTGGCATCTACTTCCAGCCGAGTTTTCATCATGTGGCGGTAAGAAATTAGATGAAATGTAACAACTATTTTATTTTTAGTGTTGGCATTACTGCATTGTGTCATTTTTCTTTTCTTATACAGACCATCCCATGCAATGTGAGGTTGACATTCAACAAGCTGATAGGAGACACTGTGACATTTGAGGCTCCTGGGGGGCCGTACACTATGGAGGTCGAGAAAGGACGCAATATGTCGCAGATTGGAGGAGATGGATGGGCCCGTTTCCTCGCCCGCATGCGTCTTACTAGTGGTGAGTTGATCAGCCTCTCCTTCAGAGCAGAAAGACCCAAGCTGGCTATCATTTATCTCAACCTGGTGGAAGATGATGAAGATGACGAAGATGATGAAGATGATGCAGATGAATAAGATGATGAAGATAATGAGGACCCATTCGATGAAGATGATGAGAACCCAATTCATGAAGCCATCGTAGCTCAAAGAATGAGGCTGAGCGAGGAGGAGGTGTGCAACCTATGGGACATAATTCCACCACGTGCTGACTTTGTCGGGGTGCCATTCGTGACCCGCCTGACAAGTACCATGGTCGATCGACATGATATGGTATGTTATACTTACAAATGCAAATTATCCGATGATATGCTTAGTGTAGAGTCCAATGATATGTTGTGTGGAATCTAGACTTAATAGAAATATATTTGCAAGAGTATGTGTGAGGCTATTTATTAATTTAGATGTTTTTCTTATTCAGAAATTGCCAAAGAACCTATCTGTGAGTTGTGGTATCGAGCCTGATGAAGAAGGGTCAGCTGGACTGCGCCTTACCGCAAGGGGCTCCGTCACCACCTGTACTTACCGCATGGACACAGACGGTCGCACACACTTAAACTCGGTTGGGTGGAAGAGATTCCTCGTTGGCAAGAATCTTCGTGTTGGACAAGCCATCCTAATTACTATCAGGAACACCCACCGCCCAGGCTTGAGGATGATCATCGTCGTCGATATCATCTAGAACTACATATGTGTGTGTGTGGCTATATCATCTAGAACTACATATGATGATCGTCGTCGATATCATGTAGAACTACATATGATGATCATCGTCGATATCATCTAGAACTAAATATGATGATCGTCGTCGATGTCACCTTGTACTGCTTGAGGATGCATGTTGAGTATATATGAAATTGTTATCTTGTACTCCCTCGGTTCCAAATTACTCGTCGTGGTTTTAGTTCCAATTTGAACTAAAACCACGACGAGTAATTTGGAACCGAGGGAGTACTACCTAGTACCTATAATGCTTTATGAAATTGATATCTAGTAGTACCTAGTATCTGGAAATTGCAGTTTATTGAAGCTGGAGTGGGGAAATGGTGAAAGATATAACAGTAGCGCAGGCTCAGGAAATCGCTACAGCTAACTAATAGCAGCGCGTTTGGGAAACGCGCTGCTGATATAGTCAATAGTAGTAGCGTGGGCGCAGACAACGCTACTACACACAGTTAGCTGTAGCGCCTTATTGGTAGCGCGGGTGCCCGCGCTGCTGATAGCCTCAAAACCCGCGCTACTACTAGGGTTTTCCCTAGTAGTGTAAGGCAGATCCCATAAGCATGTTTTGTGAGTCCAGGCGTGCTTAGAATTATACCCCTTGAAGTACCCTGGATGCTCTGGATCTGGCTCGAGAGTGTTTAACTGATCCAGGGTCTGTTGGCCTGCCAACACAGGTGGTGCAGAGTTTTTGACAACTCTACCTCTGATGAAGTTCTTCTTGTCTTTCCTGAACTTATGGAGAGGATCCAGGAACTGTCTATGCATGTTGAAGCAAGAAAACTTGCGACCGGCCTAAAGCCAATGAAACTCAAGAGCTCCCTTGCATGTGGGGCACGGGAACCTTCCATGCACACACCAGCCAACGAATAGCGCATACGCCGGCAAGTCATGTGTCGAGTACATGTACCAGACACGCATTATGAAGTTCTATTTGCTATAGGCGTCGTATGTCTTGAACCCATTATCCCAGGCGTCTTGTAATTCGTCCTTAAGCGGCTGCATGTACACATTCATATTTTCCCCCGGATAGTTGGGCCCTGGAATTATCAACGTCAGGAAAATGTTCTTTCTGTACATAAACTGTCCGGGGGGGGGGGGGAGATTGAGTGGAAAGACAAATACGGGCCAACAACTGTATTGGGCTGCCATCATACCAAACACACTGAACCCATCCGTGCTGATGCCGACTTGAGGATGCCTCGGATCTGCCGCTTTGTCCGCATGTAATTCATCAAACTTTTTCCATGCAACACCATCCGATGTGTGTACCATCATCAGATTCCCATCTGCATCTACTTCGGTTCTTTTGCCTGTTTTGTGCCATGTCATCTGTCTGGCCGTCTCTTCGACCATGAAAAGACGTTGAAGTCTTGGTACAATTGGCATATACCGAAGAACACTAACGGGGATTTTGGTCTGTGTCTTCTCACCCATACCGTTGTCTACCACAATATACCTGGAATTGGGACAATAGTTCAAGTCCGCATAGTCAAGCCTAAATAAGGCACATCCTTTCTCACAGGGATGTATCTTCTCATAGGGCATCTTCAGTGCACGGAGGATTTTGTCCGACTGGTACAAGTTTGCAAGCATTACATGGCCTTTGGGTAGAAAGCGTTCAAATACTGTCATAATTGCGTCGTAGCATTCTCTACCCAAGTTGAACTGAGCCTTCAGAGCCATTACTTGTGAGATGGCATCCAACTGACAAAGCTGAGTGTGCTCGTGGAGCGGGCGTTTTGAAGACTCCAACATTTAATTAAAGGCCTTTGCAGATTCCTCCATCTCCTCGTCTGAATCCCGAGCATCATCATGGTGTTGCACCATGTTTTCCATCCCGGTACCATGCTCGTCGGTGCGACGACGATCCACCTCAGCTTGGTCACGTTGGGCAGACTCACCATGAAAGTTCCACACCATATAATCGGGCGTAAAACCACTCTTCTCCAGGTGTTTGCCCATTTCAGCCTCTGTCTTCTTTTCCCAATTGCCGCACCGGGAACAGGGGCACCAGGTTTTCCTCTGGCCATTTGCAAATGCGGCTTGCACAAACCCCTTGGTTTTTGTGAACCATTCAGTGCTCCATTTGTTCTGACCAGTGTGACCGGTATACATCCATGCACGATCACTCATCTTGACTTTCAGAGCTACTGGACACACAACAATTATATATATAATTCACCATGTATATATTCATCAGTTGATCTACTTTGTCAATTTTATTACGTTCATGCAACCTACACTCTAATAGGTAATGATAGGTCTTAATCCCACCCGAGTATGTGTAGATTGGGTTCATTTTCCCATGCTATGCTCTGGATCCGACGCAAAATTTCGGCAGCACCTCCCCGCTGTTCTCCTGATACACGTCTCTGCAATAAACAGAGAGGATGTGTACCCGGAGAACAACAAGGGAGGCACTGACGAAAATTATGCGTTGGATCCGGAGCAAAGCATATGGGAAAACGAACCCAATCTACACATACTCGGGCTGTCCATGGATAGCTTTGGACAATTAAAAAGAATCAAGGTTATAAATATGCAAATGCATGCATATTTATAACTATGACGCTTTCGAACGGGAGACACATATTGGTTACGCATACTGATGATTCAAGACACATATATAGCTAGTTATCAAATTTCATCGGACGAACACCGGAACAGAGCAAATAATTGATGGGGGAGGAGGACATGTCATTTGTGCTCACCCACGAACGAAGGGGCAGAGCTCGTCGAACGCACGGTGAGGTCGTCGAACACCAAACCTCGCAGCGATGAAACAACTGCACATTTAAATCTACCCGATCAACACAATTATATATGATGTTTTTCATAAAAAATCGAAAAATATATGACCTAACTAATAATTCACAAATATATGACCCCGTCGGCCTCTGGAAGGCCAAAACACCTTTTCGGGAGGTGTCGGGGGTCGGGGTGTCGTGTCGGTGTCAGGGTGCCGTGTCGGGGTCGGGGTGCTGTTTCGGGGTCGGGGGGTCGGCTGTCGGGGTGTCTGGGTGTCGTGTCTGGGTCGGGGTGCTGTTTCTTTTCGTTTCTTCTTTTCTTCTTCTTCTACTTCTTCTACTTCTTTTCTTCTTCTTCTTTTTTCATCTTTTTTCTACTTCTTTTCTTTTCTTCCTTTCTTCTTCTTCTACTTCTTTTCTTTTTTTTCTTTTTGCATCTTTTTTCTACTTCTTTTCTTTTCTTCTTGTTCTACTTCTTCTACCATTTCTACTTCTTCTACTTCTTCTAATTCTTTTCTAACACTAACACTAACACAATCTAGCACTAACAATCAAACGACAAAGAAATATATGAAG
>NC_041393.1:664598668-664669880 GCF_002162155.2 Triticum dicoccoides
GGCGGTGGGTGGGGATCTAGCTAGTGGCGGGGCGTCGGGGAGGATAGAGGGAGAGAAGAGAGAGTAACGGGCGGGGGTGGCGGCCGTTAGTTACCCTGCTCTTTGCCGTCCGCCTCTCTTAGCCATCCGCCTTTATCTCTCTTTGCCGTCTGCTAGCGGACGGCAAAGAGGTGGGGCCTTAAGTTTTTTCTAAACGGGCAGGGGGGGCACCTCTCTCTTTGCCGTAAGCTAGGTGACGACAAAGAGCCGGCCGATGGCAAAGAGCTTCTTTGCCGTCCGCCGTTTCTTTGCCGTCTGCTTTTCGGTAGCTGATGGCAAAGAGCTTCTTTGCCGTCCGCTAGAGGACGACAAAGAGCTGGCAGATGGCAAAGTAGCTGATTCCAGTAGTGATTGGTTAGTGAATATGTGGACTCGTGTGCGCCACCTCAAAAGAGTTACTTCCAGTCCTAGTTCAGGATAGCCGCCGAGTCAAAGCTGGCTTGCTGCAGTTAAACCCCACCATCCCCTTTGTTGATAATGATGCATATGTAGTTAGATCTGATGTAAGTCTTGCTGGGTACATTTGTACTCACGTTTGCCTATTTTATGTTTTTGCAGAGAGACTTCAGTCTCACTAGTAGTTCCGCGTGAACTTCGATGTTTAGCTTGTTACCTCAGCTACGATCTTGTGCCCTCGGCAGGATCTAGTAGTTAGTCAGGCTTCTCAGCCTTTTTCATTTGTAGTTGTGCGTACTCAGACATGTTAAGCTTCCGCATGTGCTTTGACTTGTATGCTCTGAATGTTGGGCCGTGAGACCCATGTTTGTAATATCTCGCTCCTTGGAGCCTATTGAATAAATACTTGAGTTGTAGAGTCATGTTGTGATGCCATGTTGTATTTGCACATATCGAGCATATTGTGTGTATGTTATTGAAATGCTTGGTATGTGTGGGATCTGACTATCTAGTTGTTTATCCTTTGTATCCTCTCTTACCGGGAAATGTCTCCTTGTGCTCCCACTGAGCCTTGGTAGCTTGCTACTGCTCCGGAACACTTAGGCTGGCCCGCATGTGTCCTTCTTCATTCCTGTGTCTGTCCCTTGAGGGAAATGTCACGCGATGTCTATCGGAGTCGTGTTAGCCTGCTACAGCCCGGTTTACCGGAGTCCTGCTAGCCCAGTTGCTACATCCCGGATTCACTCGCTAATGACCGACATGTTCGTTGCTGGGTCATTGATGCATGTCCCTGTAAGTTGTGCCACTTTGGGTTCACGACTAGCCATGTCAGCCCGGGTTCTTTGTCATATGGATGCTAGCGACACTACCATATATGTGAGCCAAAAGGCGCAAACGGTCCCGGGCCTGGTAAGGCGACACCCATGGGAATACCGTGCATGAGGCCGCAAAGTGATATGAGGTGTTACATGCTAGATCGGTGTGGCATAGGATCGGGATCCTGGCATGTTAAGAGGAAGGTATTCCCTTTATCTTTGAAGGGAGATGCATTGACATGGTATAGTCTATGTGCTGATACGGGATCTTGGGACTATAAACAATTGAAGCTGGAATTTCACCAGAAGTTTTATCCTATGCATCTTGTTCACCGTGATCGTAATTATATATATAATTTTTGGCCTCGCGAAGGAGAAAGTATTGCTCAAGCTTGGGGGAGGCTTAAGTCAATGTTATATTCATGCCCCATCATGAGCTCTCAAGAGAAATGATTATTCAAAAATTTTATGCTCGGCTTTCTCTCAATGATCGCACCATGCTCAATACTTCCTGTGCTGGTTCTTAGATGCTAAAGACTATTGAATTCAAGTGGGACTTATTGGAAAGAATTAAACGCAACTCTGAAGATTGGGGTTCCGACGATGGTAAGGAGTCAGGTATGACACCTAAGTTTGACTGTTTTAAGTCTTTTATGGATACCGATGCTTTTCATGGATTTAGCACTAAATATGGACTTAACTCTGAGATAGTAGCTTCTTTCTGTGAATCTTTTGCTGCTCATGTTGATCTCCCTAAATAGAAGTGGTTTAAATATAATCCTCCCATTGAAGTAAAAGTAGTTGCTCGTATTACCAGTTGAAGAAAAGATTATCACTTATAATGATCCTATTGTTCCTACTACTTATGTCGAAAAACCACCTTTCCCTGTTAGGATAAAGGATCATGCTAAAGCTTCAACCGTTGTTCGTAAGAGTAATACTAGAACATATACACCTCCTGAGCAAATTAAAGTTGAACCTAGTATTGCTATGGTTAAAGATCTCTTGGCTGATAATATAGATGGGCATGTTATTTACTTCGTGAGGAAGTTGCTAATATTGCTAAACCCGATGCTAAGATACATAGACCTGTTGTAGGCATGCATGTTATTTCTGTCAAAAATAGGAGATAATTGTTATCATGGCTTATGTGATATTGGTGCTAGTGCCAGTGCAATACCTATTTCCTTATATGAAGAAATTATGCATGATATTGCACCCGCTGAGTTAGAAGGTATTGATGTTACTATTAAACTTGCAAATAGAGATACTATATCACCGATTGGGATTGTTAGAGATGTTGGAGTCTTGTGTGGGAAAGTCAAATATCCTGCTGATTTTCTTGTTCTTGGTTCCCCACAAGATAGCTTTTGTCCCATTATATTGTGCAGACCCTTCTTGAATAATGTCAATGCTAGGATTGATTGCAAAAAGGATGTTGTTACCATTGGCTTGGGGGATATGAAAGATGAGTTTAACTTTGCCAAATTTCATAGACAACCCCATGATAAAGAATTGCCTAGTAAAGATGAAATTATTGGTGTTGCTTGAATTGTCGTACCTCCTACTGATCCTTTAGAGCAATATTTGCTAGACCATGAAAATGATATGTTTATGAATGAAAGAAGGGAGATAGATGAAGTATTCTTTCAACAGGGTCCTATTCTGAAACACAACTTGCCTGTTGAAATCCTAGGGGATCCCCCTCCACCCAAGGGTGATCCAGTGTTTGAGCTTAAACCATTACCTGATAATCTTAAATATGCTTATATTGATGAAAAGAAGATTTATCCTGTTATTATTAGTGCTAACCTTTCAGAGCAGGAAGAGGAAAGATTATTGAAAACTGTGAAGAAGCCCTGTTTTGCTATTGGAATACTCTCGATGATCTTAGGGGCATTAGTCCCACTCTATGCCAACATAAAATTAAATTGGACAAAGGTTCCAAACCAGTTAGAGATCATCAACGACCGTTAAATCCTAAGATGAAAGAAGTGGTAAGAAATGAAATACTAAAGATCCTTGAGGCAGGTATAATTTATCTCGTTGCTGATAGTGAGTGGGTAAGTCCTGTCCATTGTGTCCCTAAGAAGGGAGGTATTACTCTAATCCCTAATGATAACGATGAATTAATCCCGCAAAGAATTATTATAGATTATAGGATGGTAATTGATTGTCGCAAATTAAATAAAGCTACTAAGAAAGATCATTACCCTTTACCTTTTAATTATCAGATGCTAGAAAGACTATCCAAACACACACATTTTTGCTTTCTAGATGGTTATTCTGGTTTCTCTCAAATACCCGTGTCAGCAGATGATCAAGCAAAGACTACTTTTAGTTGCCCTTTGGTACTTTTTCTTATAGACGTATGCCTTTTGGTTTATGTAATGCACGTGCTACCTTTCAAAGACGCATGATGGCTATATTCTCTGACTTTTGTGAAAAGATTTGTGAGGTATTCATGGATGATTTCTCCGTTTATGGATCCTCTTTTGAAGATTGCTTGAGAAACCTTAATCGAGTTTTGCAGAGATGTGAAGACACTAGTCTTGTCTTGAATTAGGAAAAGTGCCACTTTATGGTTAATGAAGGCATTGTCCTGGGGCATAAAATTTCTGAAAGAGGTATTGAAGTTGATAAAGCTAAGGTTGATGTTATTGAAAAGATGCAGTGTCCCAAGGACATTAAAGGTATACGAAGTTTCCTTGGTCATGCCGGTTTTTATAGGAGGTTCATTAAGGACTTTTCTAAAATCTCTAGTCCTCTGACTAATCTATTACAAAAAGATATTCCTTTGTGTTTGATGATGATTGTGTAGAAGCATTTGAAATACTTAAGAAAGCATTGATCACGACACCTATTGTTCAGCCACTCATTGGAATTTACCCTTTGAAATTATGTGTGATGCTAGCGATTATGCTCTAGGTGCTGTTCTAGGGCAAAGAGTTGATAAGAAAATAAATGTTATCCAGTATGCTAGTAAAACTCTTGACACTGCCCAGAGAAATTATGCTACGACTGAAAAAGAATTCTTAGCAGTTGTATTTGCTTGTGATAAGTTCAGACCTTATATTATTGATTCTAAAGTAACTAGTCACATGGATCATGCTGCTATTAAATATCTTATGGAAAAGAAAGATGCTAAGCCTAGACTCATTAGATGGGTTCTCTTGCTCCAAGAATTTGATTTGCATATTATTGATAGAAAGGGAGCTGAGAACCCCGTTGCACACAACTTGTCTAGGTTAGAGAACGTTCTTGATGACCCACAACCTATTGATGATAGTTTTCCTGATGAACAATTAGCAGTCATAGATGCTTCTCGTACTGCTCCATGGTATGCTGATTATGCTAATTACATTGTTGCTAAATTTATACCACCTAGTTTCACATACCAGCAAAAGAAAAAGTTCTTTTATGATTTAAGACATTACTTCTGGGATGACCCACACCTTTATAAAGAATGAGTAGATGGTGTTATTAGACGTTGTGTACCTGAGCATGAACAGGAACATATCCTACATAAGTGTCACTCCGAACCTTATGGAGGACACCACATTGGTGATAGAACTGCACATAAGGTATTGCAATCCAGTTTTTATTGGCCTACTCTCTTCAAAGATGCCCGTAAGTTTTGTCTTGTGATGAATGTCAAAGAATTGGTAATATTAGTAGACGTCAAGAAATGCCTGTGAATTATTCTCTTGTTATTGAACTGTTTGATGTTTGGGGCTTTGATTATATGGAACCTTTTCCTGCCTCTAATGGATATACACATATTTTAGTTGCTATTGATTACGTTACTAAGTGGGTAGAAGATATTCCAACTAGTAGTGCTGATCATAACACCTCTATTAAGATGCTTAAAGAAGTTATTTTCCTGAGGTTTGGAGTCCCTAGATACTTAATGACTGACGGTGGTTCACATTTTATTCATGGTGCTTTTCGTAAAATGCGTCATAAGTATGGTGTTAATCATAGAATTGCATCTCCATATCACCCACAGTCTAGTGGTCAAGTAGAATTGAGTAATAGAGAGGTCAAATTAATTTTGCAAAAGGCTGTTAATAGATCTAGAAAGAATTGGTCCAAGAAACTTGATGATGCATTATGGGCCTATAGAACTGCATATAAGAACCCTATGGGTATGTCTCCATATAAAATGGTTTATGGGAAAGCATGTCACTTACCTCTCGAACTTGAACATAAGGCATATTGGGCTATTAAGGAGCTCAACTATGATTTCAAACTTGCCAGTGAGAAGAGGCTATTTGGCATTAGCTCACTTGATGAATGGAGAACCCAAGTGTCGGTGTCAAAACCGGCGGACCTCGGGTAGGGGGTCCCGAACTGTGCGTCTAGGCGGATGGTAACAAGAGACAAGGGACACGATGTTTTTTACCCAGGTCCGGGCCCTCTCGATGGAGGTAAAAACCTACTCCTGCTTGATTAATATTGATGATATGGGTAGTACAAGAGTTAATCTACCACGAGATCAGAGAGGCTAAACCCTAGAAGCTAGCCTATGGTATGATTGTTGTTCGTCCTACGGACTAAAACTCTTTGGTTTATATAGACACCAGAGAGGGCTAGGGTTACACAGAGTCGGTTACAGTGGGAGGAGATCTACATATCGTATCAGGACTACCTCAGTAGCCCCCGAACCAGGCTTCAATGACGATGAGTCCGGCACGCAGATTTGTCTTCGGCATTGCAAGGCGGGTTCTTCTCCAAATCCCATATACCTGTCGAATAGTGTCCGACTTCCGATGAATGTTGTGCTCCTTGGCTTCTGCGCCCAATAATGGCCATCTTCCACGTGTCAAAAGAATGCGAAAAGACAGGGTGTTTTTTCATTTACCCCCCTAGCTGCGAAAATGGGTCACCTATAAAAGAGGCGGGGACTTAGATCCGAATCACACCATCTTCCCTCCACGAGCATTCATCGGAGCGCATTCGACAAAGATCCATTCCATCATGGCCGGTCGACGCAGCTCCTCCTCTCGCCCCCCAGCCCTCAGCCTGGAGATTGGGAGAGGTGTTCCGTACCGCACAGCGAGCTAGTAGCGCTCCAAGCCAAGGGGCTTCTCCCCCCAGCTTACATGGTCCCAGTTCGAGTCGGGATTGCCACTTATAATGGCGGAGAGCAAGCGGAGAGCGTCCCCAATCCCTCCAAAGGAGAGTGGGTATGCCTTGTCCCTTATTTAATAAGAGGGCTCGAATTTCCAGTTCATCCGTTTCTCCGGGGGCTCCTGGAGTTCTATGGCCTCCAGTTACACAACCTTACGCCTGCCTCCATATTGCATATTGCGGGCTTCGTAGCCCTTTGCGAGCTGTTTTTGGGCATCGAGGCCCATTTTGCGCCGTGGAAGAAGTTGTTCCGCCTCGTGCCCCGTTCTCAGGAGGGGTCGATATATCAAGTGGGTGGAGCCGAACTATGGCGCATCGCCTGGACCGGATATCTATCCGGAACCCCAAAGAAGGCGTCCGAAGACTGACCTTCAGAATGGTTTTATATAGAAGACGTCCCTCTGCCGGACCCTGTACGGATCGGCCTCCCTGAGTTTGATAAAGCTCCCTTGAAGAAACGCCTGAGCTGGCGCCCACGGAGCCCTCAGAAGGAAAATGACAGGGACGTCCTTTACCTGATGAGCCGGATAAGGTTGTTAGCTCATTCTGGACTGACCATGATCGAGGTCATGGCCATATGCATTACGCGGGGGGTGCAGCTGCTTCAATACCGAGGCCAACCCATGTGGGATTTCAACGGGGAGGACAACGCCACCCGGTGCGGCCGTAAGGGGCCGTATTCGGCTGCCACTCTAACGAAGATCTTGTCCGCTTTGTACAAGGGAGAAGAGGAGGAATTCCTCCGCGTCAACCCACGGGGCGGATTTTGTATGTACAATCCTCCAAGCTGGGTAAGCGAATATGTTCACTTGCCCATCCGTTTTTATATTCCCATAGTTAAGTACTTGGTCTAGCAATTTCAACGTAGGAGCTACGCCAGACTGTAAAGGAGATAAACAGCCCTCCTCCACAACCCGAGGACCCAGAATGGTCCCTCAACCCGGACTCCCATGAGGACCCGGACTTATGTGTGGAGCTGATTGATGGGGTGTTTCATCAATTGAGTAAGGACAACACCTTAGTGGCCCTTACGGCCGATTATCCCGGACTACTTCCAGCCTCAAAGGTAACTGAGATCGAAGTCCAAGTACTTTCAAGAGGATCCATCCGTGCTTATTTTTGATCGCTGTATACCAATGGCGTTTTTCGCAGGGGAAATCCTTGAGGCGGAGGGCCGAGCCCGCGGCGGCTAGCCAACAAGGGCCATCGAGTCCCAGCGGGCTAAAAAGAAGTGCGAACCGGATAGAGACGCCGATGCAACGGTACGGCGTGTAACTTTAATGCCCAGGGTTTATGCCCTCAAGGCATACTAACGCTCATGCTTAATTTAGGAAGAAGAGCACCCGCCGGACTATATCCACCGGCCAGGCTTCAAGGCCGGGTCTGGAAGCGGAGGCGAACACGGGGCGCGTACCGGACGGTCCTCCGACAGAGGATGCGGATGGGTTGTCTCCCACCAATTCCGAGGTGGAGAGTGCCATGAACCACAGGCGTCGCCGGACTGTTCTTCGTGATGCTTGTTTTTTCCAAGAGGCGTTGGACGCTTTTCATATGGGAGAGGCATACCTCCGTGCCGCTCAAAATGGTCTAGCCAGAGCCACAGAGCAGTATGTAAAAGTCATACGGGTGAGAAAATTTGATGGTTACATATGTCAGTAGCCCCCGAGACTTGAAACAGTTAGAATGACTGATTTAAGGATCATTTGTTATGCAGGATCCTACAGAAAAGAATACCCGACTGTCCCAGGAGCTGGAATAGTGCAAAGCCCAACTTGAGACTGCACTAGCCGCAACAGGGAAGGCCAAAGAGACCCCCTCTAGTAATATACGCTTCGAAAAATAAGTATGTGGTGAAGTGCGGCATGTGTGCAATTCTGACAATAACAGTGAAGATGGCGCCAAAGTGGATCCGGACAAGCAGCAACTCTTGCGCCAGTTAAAGGCCAGCGAGAGCGTGCTTACAAGGGTGAGGCAAGAGAAGAACAAGCTTCAAGATGCCAACACCCAGCTGGGCGAGGAACTAAAGGATGTTTGTGCTCAGCTGTCGGACTCCATGAAGGAGAATCAGCGGCTTCGACGCAGCATTTTTAGTAAGTGCACTTATGAAAAGAAGAGTTCTGCGAGGAAGTCGAATTGACAGCGTTATGTCTGTAGGTATGCTGGCAGTCGACCTGCGGAGGAAATGCCCGGTTCTACGGGTGACCTTCTTCCCGAGCTCTCACCACTGCACGAACGAGTTCGGCAGGTGATGCAAGGAGTCGCCCAGGCCTTGTGGCCATCCGTCTCCGTGCCCGAAGGCCTTGGAGAGCTTGCCGAGAAGCTGAAGGGAGAGCGGTAAACTTCCGATTATGGAAGATATCGGCCTGCCGTCAAGGCGCCCGGGAAGCCTGGGCCATGGTGAAGACGCGGTACACAAAGGCTGACCCAAACCACATGGCCGAGGTCGGACCTGTGGGGCCTGATGGGAAGGAGATCCCTGTCAGTTTAGTGTACGGCCAGGTTGAGTTGGCCGCAAAATATTCCCAACAGGACTGTAAACTAGACAACCTGTTGGATGGTATTGAAGAGGAATATACCCAGTCAAATTGACTATGTAATTAAAAATGACATGTAAAATGCCTTCTAGCCGGATTGTAGATCGTTTGTCATAGCGGACCTTTTCGCTTCAACCTCGGGACCCGATAGTCCGGAGTGTGTCCGAATACCCTCTCAGTTATGTAAGAACCAGGGCATGTGTGGAGACCAGGCGTAGGTGTCACTAGTGCTTTAGCAGACAAGTGCCCAACTAGTTATGTTATATTACATGGTTAGTAAGAAACATCTTCCAGGGAGAATAGTTCCGTTAGGGGTTCCTTTCCCTGGGAGGCATGCCCTAAAGTGCATGTCCGAACTGCGAAAAAAGCAGGAAAGCATCTGGGGGCGGATAAACAATCAAGGTAAAAAACATCTTTTAGTTCACCGACCGAATATTCCCTTAAGAACGCTAGCTTTCGGCTTCACCTAGTCTGAGGTACACATCCGGCTGACCCGGCAGTAACAATCGCAGAGGTGCTCCCTTTACCACCTAGCCGAACAATCGGGAACGTAGGGGTAAGCACAGGAGCCAGGTAACCCAGCTTGGCCAAAACTTAAGTCACATCGATGCATATAATGGTGAATAAAAGGTACATGCGGAAGTGTGACGCACGTCTTGGGCACGAGGCCCATATAAATAAGCTTCTGTTGAAGAAGCCCCCAGGTATAATGAGCGCGGGTAGCGCGTCAATTGTGTGCGAACGAGGCGCGAATGAGCCCTTAAAAGGCTGTATGAGAAAAGGAGGGAGAAGGAGAGAAATATAAGACAACTAATGTGTAAAAAATAGATAGAGGAAGGAGACAACACAGAGTCTGGCGCTAGGTGTAGAATCTTTGTAGGCGCGCGATGTTCCATGGGTTCGGCTCCAGTCAGTTATCCGACGCATTTCACAGATGGTACGCTCCACCAGTCAGGACTTGGTCGATTATGAAAGGACCTTCCCATTTGGGCTTGAGCTTTTCCTTTTTCTTATCCGGCAGGCGTAGAACTAATTCGCTAACATTGTAAGTTTTGGCCCATACTTCTCTGCTTTGATATCTTTGAGCCTGCTGTTGATAGAATGCGGAACGAACTTTTGCCACGTTGCGCCCCTCCTCCTATGCGTCCAAACTGTCCTGCCAATCGAGTTCGGCTTCCCTTTCGTCATACATGCGCACGCGAGGTGAGTCATGAATTATGTCGCAGGGCAGAACTGCCTCTGCGCCGTATACCATAAAAAATGGTGTGACTCTGGTAGTACGGTTCGACGTGGTCTGCAGCCCCCACAGTACGGAGTCGAGCTCCTCTACCCAGTGCGTGTTAGATTCCTTGAGGGACCGCACTAGTCTGGGTTTGATGCCGCTCATGATTAGACCATTTGCCCGCTCGACTTGACCGTTAGTTTGTGGGTAATAGACTGAAGCGTAGTCGAGCTTGATGCCCATGTTTTTGCACCAGAGTTTTACCTCATCGGCCGTAAAGTTCGTGTCGTTATCAGTGATCATGCTGTGGGGGACGCCGTAACGGTGTACAACCCCTGATATGAAGTCTATCACTGGTCCGGATTCGGCCGTCTTAATAGGCTTGGCCTCTATCCATTTGGTGAATTTGTCAACCATGACAAATAAGTATTTTTGCTTGTGGGTTCCCCCTTTAAGGGGTCCAACCATGTCAAGCCCCCAGACCGCAAAGGGCCAGGTGATGGGTATAGTTCGGAGGGCGGTGGGTGCCATATGGCTTTGGTTAGTGAATAATTGGCAGCCGATGCATCGTTGGACTAAGTCCTGAGCATCTGTCCGGGCCGTAGGCCAATAAAATCCAGTACGGAAGGCCTTGCTTACGAGGGCCAGGGATGCGGCATGGTGCCCGCCTGGTCCGGCATGAATTTCAGCCAGAAGGTTTCGCCCTTCCTCTTCGGAGATACACCTTTGAAGGACTCCGGTGGTGCTTTTCCTATAAAGCTCTCCTTCATGGACTTTGTAGGCTTTAGATCGCCGCACTATGCAGCGTGCCTTGTTTTGGTCCTCGGGGAGTTCTTGTCTAGTTAGGTAGGCTAAGAATGGTTCTGTCCACGGGGCAATGACTGCCATTATTATGTGGGCTGAGGATGTTACTTCGTTGGCAGAGCCTCCCGTTATGTCAGAATGTTCAGTGTGAGGTGGTGCGGCTGAGTCCGGGTTGTTATTTCCGGACTCCCCTTCCCGTTGGACGGATGACTTGAATAGCCTCTCCAAGAAAATATTGGGGGGGGGGGGGACTGCATCGCGCTTTGCACCGAAGCGTGCCAAGACGTCTGCTGCCTGATTATTTTCCGGGGCTATATGGTGAAATTTGAGCCCCTCGAACCGAGCTGACATTTTTAGGACGACATTGCGATGAGCTGCCATTTTCGGATCCTTGGCATCAAAGTCTCCATTTATTTGGGATATCGTGAGGTTCAAATCCCCACGCACCTCTAGGCGTTGAATGCCCATGCAGACTGCCATCCGGAGACCATGTAAAAGGGCCTCGTATTCGGCTGCATTGTTAGAGTCCGTATACATTATCTGGAGTACATATTGAACTGTATCTCCTATTGGGGATGTCAGAACGACACCAGCCCTAGACCCGCTAGCATTTTGGACCCGTCGAAGTGCATGATCCAGTTGGAATATGTGCCGTACTCTTTAGGGAGTTCGGCTTTAGTCCATTCAGAGACAAAGTCGGCCAAAACTTGCGACTTGATAGCTCGCCGTGGCTTATAGGATATGTCGAACGGGAGGAGCTCAATAGCCCATTTGGAATCTGGCCCGTCGCGTCGCGGTTGTTTATAATATCATCAAGAGGCACTTCGAAGGCTATTGTTATTGAACACTCTTGAAAGTAATGTCGTAGCTTCCGGGACGCCATGAACACTGTGTACGCTATCTTTTGGTAATGCGGGTACCATGACTTGCATGGAGTGAGGACAGTGGACATGTAGTAGACTGGCTTTTGAAGGGGGAATTTGTGTCCGTCCGTTTCTCGTTCGACGACGAGCACTGTGCTTACAACTTGATGAGTTGCCGCAATGTATAATAGCATTGGTTCGCTGATGTTAGGCGCGGCCAGGACCGGGTTTGTTGCCAATATGGCTTTTATTTCTTCGAGTCCGGCCGTGGCAGCATCCGTCCACTCGAAGTGTTCGGTGCGCCGGAGTAAGCAGTAAAGGGGTAATGCCTTTTCTCCCAAGTGGGAGATGAAGCGGCTTAGATCCGCCACGCATCCAGTCAATTTTTGTATTTGTTTGAGGTCCTTTGGAATATCCAATTGTGACAGAGCTCGGATCTTGGCTGGTTTGCTTCAATTCCTCTACCGGATACAATGAAGCCCAAGAGCTTTCCGGCTGGTATGCCGAAAACGCATTTTTTCGGGTTAAGCTTGATGTCATATGTTCGGAGGTTATCGAACGTGAGCCTCAAGTCGTCTATTAGAGTTTCGACATGCTTGGTTTTGACGACCACGTCATCCACATATGCTTCAACTGTTTTGCCGATCTAGTTGGCCAGACATGTCTGAATCATGCACTGATATGTTGCGCCGGCGTTTTTGAGCCCGAAGGGCATTATGTTGAAGCAGAATGGGCCGTATGGGGTGATAAATGCTGTTGCGGCTTGGTCTGGCTCTGCCATCTTAATTTGATGGTAGCCAGAGTATGCGTCGAGGAAACACAATGAATCGTGTCCTGCGGTAGCGTCGATGATTTGATCAATGCGGGGGAGGGGGAAGGGATCCTTTGGGCAAGCCTTGTTGAGGTCCTTGAAATCGACGCATAGGCGCCATGATTTGTCCTTCTTTGGTACCATCACCAGGTTTACTAGCCAGTCCGGATGTTTTATATCTCTGATGAATCCGTCTTCCAGTAGTTTGGCTAGCTCCTCTCCCATGGCTTGTCTCTTAGGTTCAGAGAAACGCCGAAGAGCCTGCTTAACAGGCTTGAATCCTTTTAGGATGTTTAGGCTGTGCTCGGCCAGCCTGCGTGGGATTCCTGGCATGTCTGAAGGGTGCCAGGCAAAGATGTCCCAATTTTCGCGTAGGAATTCTCGTAGTGCGGCGTCTACATCAGGGTTTAATTGTGCCCCGATGGAGGCCGTTTTTGTAGGGTCTGTTGGATGGACTTGGAATTTGACTATTTTGTCTGCCGGTTTAAAGGAGGTGGACTTGGATCTTTTGTCGAGTATCACATCGTCCCTGTCCACCGTGGAGCGCAGCGCAGTTAGTTCCTCGGCCGCTAGGGCTTCGGATAATGCCTCAAGGGCCAGTGTGACTGTCTTGTTTTCGGCACGGAGTGCTATGTCCGGGTCACTAGCAAGAGTGATGATTCCGTTGGGTCCGGGCATTTTGAGCTTCATGTACCCGTAATGGGGTATAGCTTGAAAAATTGTGAATGCCTCTCGCCCTAACAGAGCGTGGTATCCACTGCTGAACGGGGCCACTTGAAATGTGACCTCCTCGGACCTGTAATTATCCGGCGTGTTGAACACCACATCCAATGTGATTTTTCCTGTACATCACGCTTCCTGACTGGAGATTATTCCTTTAAAGGTTGTGTCGCTTCGCTCAATGCGTCTCCAGTCTATCTCCATTTTTCGAAGGGTTTCCTCATAATTGAGGTTCAATCCGCTGCTACCATCCATGAGTACCTCGGTAAGTCGAAAGCCTTCCACTATCGGACTGAGGACCAATGCGGCTGGTGCTCGGGTTGTTCGGAATTTAGGTTCGTCACTGGCATTAAAGGTAATAGCCGTGTCACTCCATGGGTTTATTGTTGCTACCTGGTAGACTTCGGTAAGGCTGCGGAGTGTTCGTTTCCGCACATTGTTTGATGCGAAAGTCTCGAAGACTGTTGATACCGTACTGCTATTCCTGGGGTGGTGCTCTGCGGATTCTGGAGTTAGAAGCTCCTCGCCACTTCTGGCCACCTGCCGGAGTATCCAACATGCTCTAAGGCTATGAGTTGGTGTGACGCCCTCTGTACTATGAATTTTACAGGGTCCATTGAGCCATCCCTCCAGTATGGTTCCATACCCTATAGAGGGTTTTTGTTTTTTGGTGATTAACCCCTGTGCATGGCGATAATGCGCCCTTTTATTTCGGACTGGGGTTGTATTCAGAGCCGGATCGTCCCAGAATTTTATTTCGGTTTTCCGGACGCTTTCCATCACACAGTATTTTTGTACCATGGATGCCAAGTTAGTGAAGCGTGTAATATAAAGGCGACTTATGGCGTTGAGGATTCTGATGTCCGTGCAATTATTGCAGAAGGATGAAGTTGCATCCTCCTCGCGGTAGTCCTCTATCTTGTTCATAACCAGGAGGAATCTGGCCCAGTAATGATGTACTGTTTCCCTGGGCTCTTGCCGAACTTGGGATAGATTCCTTATGTTAGGGTGGGCGGGTGGAGTTAAATCCAGAACCTCGCCCGATCTGAGGCTCAGGGGCCAAGGAGTTTCTGAATTCGGAAGCTTGGGTTCTTGGATGCTGTCCAATGAATCTGGCCTGCTGCCTGACTTTAGGTTCAGGGCCTGGGTCGCGTCCTCCCCTCCACGGGTATCCGGCTTGGGGGATCGGGAATCCGGTCATATTTGGTCCTTAAGATGGGTATATATTCGCCGCATTGTTCCTCCACCACTACGAGGTGGTGGGTGACCTGGGGAGAGTGAATTTCTCTTGGATCGGGTTTAAGCCCAATCTGATCGTAGTCTGTAGCGACTCCCAGGGCGGCGATTCGATCCAAGAGCTCATTTAAGGAAGAGAGCTCCATCGGATCTAACTGCTCGGCGAGTTCCGAGTCGACGTGGAGATTGCTTTTGATGACCCGAGAAGTCATCGTCGGCGCAGCGGCCAAACAGGCGGTCATAAGAAAACCGCCTAGTCAGAGAGTTTGGCCGATAGCCAAAGCTCCTTTTGCAAGAGTGCCGTCTTTAAAGACGCGACGTGGCATCCTTCCTGATGGCGACGGCACAGTGGAATTCTCAATGAAAGCACCAATGTCGGTGTCAAAACCGGCGGATCTCGGGTAGGGGGTCCCGAACTGTGCGTCTAGGCGGATGGTAACAGGAGACAAGGGACACGATGTTTTTACCCAGGTTCGGGCCCTCTCGATGGAGGTAAAACCCTACTGCTGCTTGATTAATATTGATGATATGGGTAGTACAAGAGTTGATCTACCACGAGATCAGAGAGGCTAAACCCTAGAAGCTAGCCTATGGTATGATTGTTTTTCGTCCTATGGACTAAAACTCTCCGGTTTATATAGACACCGGAGAGGGCTAGGGTTACACAGAGTCAGTTACAATGGGAGGAGATCTACATATCGTATCGCCAAGCTTGCCTTCCATGCCAAGGAAAGTCCTATCCGGACACGGGACAAAGTCTTCAATCTTGTATCTTCATAGTCCGGGAGTCCGGCCAAAGGTCATAGCCGGCCATCCGGACACCCCCTAATCCAGGACTCCCTCACCAAGCCTATGAGAATGCCAAGTTGTTCAAAGAAAAAGTTAAAAGATGGCATGACAAAAGGATACAAAAGCATGAGTTTAACGTAGGTGATTTTGTGCTGCTATTCAACTCTCGCTTAAGATTTTTTGCAGGAAAACTTCTCTCTAAATGGGAAGGTCCTTGCGTTATTGAGGAAGTCTTTCGTTCCGGTGCCATAAAAATCAACAACTTTGAAGGCACAAGTACGAGGGTGGTGAACAGTCAAAGAATCAAACATTATATCTCAGGTAACCCTATAAATGTTGAAACTAATATTATTGAAACCGTAACCCCAGAGGAATATACAAGGGACACTTTCGAGAACGTTTCAGACTCCGAAAAGGAATAGGTATGTGGTATGGTAAGTAAACCGACTCCAAAACTGTTCTAGTAGCAATTTTTCTCCGTTTTGGAATATTTAAGAATTTAGGAAAATAAGAAGTGGTCCGGGAAGGACACAAGGCCTCCACGAGGGTGGAGGGCGCGCCCACCTTAACTGGGCGTGCCCCCTGCCTCGTGGGCACCTCGTGTGCTCTTCGGACTCTGTTTTCTTGCACGATACTTCTTTTGGTCAGTAAAAATTCATTATATAATCTCCTGAAGGTTTTGACCATCATATCACGCAAAAATCTTCTGTTTTCGTTTCGAGCTATTTTTCTGACAGATCTAGATCACCATGACGTCTCCAAGCGCCCCCAAGGACAAGTTTTCGAGAAGGTCATCATACCCTACCTCGCGGAGGTGTTGCAAGACCCTCAAACCATTGAGATGCGTGAGGGGGTGCTGCATATCCACGACGTGGAGGGACCAAGGTGTACCGGAAGCGTGGATACAAAGCTGGAAGCTATGGAACAACAAGTTTTCAAGTGCCAAGGGATGGTGGAGCACGGACTTAACACCAACCAGATGATGATCGCGGAATTCACTAGCAACCAGAAGCTGGACACCAAGAACATTGGGGAGACCATCTTCAAGCTTCATGAGAAAATCGAGCACCTCCAAGCCCACATCTATGACCTATAAAACCAGAACTGTGAGTATGAATATAGAATCAAAAGGATGAGTTTGGCTGCAGATTTGAGGATCCCGGAGACTCGATCATCCTTCTATGATGGTGAGCCTATGCCTTGGAAGACGGACGACAAGCCTACATCATCAACAAGTCCTTCTTCACCACCTTCGAGGACATAATCACATGGGTATGGGCACTCCCCTTGGCAATTGCCAAGCTTGGGGGAGGTGCCCCGGTATCGTATCACCATCACACTCCTATCTTTACCGTTTTACTTAGTTCGATCCTTTTGGTAATATCTTGATCTAGTAGAATAAAGTTTTGGTATAATTTAGTTTTGAGTTTTGCTTTGTGATCCCTCTATGTAATCGAGTCCGTGAGCTATATATAATAAAGATTACTGTTGAGTCAAGGGCTTTGCTATCTTGCTATGATCTTGAGAAAATAGAAAGAATAAAAATAAATAAAAGTGTTCATATTGATCTTATGGATAGTAATGACTTCCATATAAAGAGTATGAGGCTTAAAAGTTGTTGAGAGTTGGCAACCATAGTTTTGGTCATGTTGCAATTAATAGGAAGTAATAAAGAAAGAGAGGTTTTCACATATAAATATACTATCTTGGACATCTTTTACGATTGTGAGCACTCATTAAAGTATGACATGCTAAAGAGTTGATGTTGGACAAGGAAGACAATGTAATGGGTTATGTTTTCTCACATATTAGTTAAAGTATATTGTCATGGATCGTCCAACATGTTGAGCTTGCCTTTCCCCCTCATGCTAGCCAAATTCCTTGCACCAAGTAGAGATACTACTTGTGCTTTCAAATATCCTTAAACCTGGTTTTGCCATGAGAGTCCACCATACCTACCTATGGATTGAGTAAGATCCTTCAAGTAAGTTGTCATGTTGCAAGCAATAAAAATTGCTCTCTAAATAGGTATGGCTTATTACTGCGGAGAAAATAAGCTTTATACGATCGTGTGATATGGAAGTAATAAAAGCGATGGACTGCATAATAAAGGTTCATATCACAAGTGGCAATATAAAGTGACGTTTTTTTGCATTAAGATTTTGTGCATCCAACCGTAAAAGCACATGACAACCTCTGATTACCTCTACGAAGGGCCTATCTTTTACTTTATGTCTTTTACTTTATGCAAGAGTCAAGGTGATCCTCACCTTTCCCTTTTTCATTTTATCCTTTGGCAACCACCTCATGTTGGAAAGATCCTGATATATATATATATATATATGTATCCAAATTGGATGTAAGTTAGCATGAACTATTACTGTTGACATTACCCTTGAGGTAAAATGTTGGGAGGCAACACTATAAGCCCCTATCTTTCTCTGTGTCCGATTAAAACTCCATAACCATAATTATTGCGTGAGTGCTAGCAATTGTAGAAGACTATATGATAGTTGAGTATGTGGACTTGCTGAAAAGCTCTATTCTTGACTCTTTCTGATGTTATGATAAATTGCAATTACTTCAATGACTAAGATTATAGTTTGTTAGTTCTCAATGAAGTTTCTGAACCATACTTGACATTGTGAATAGATTGTTACTTGAGCATAAGAAATCATATGACAAAATCTATATATGTTGTTGTTATAAGAATGATCATGATGCCCTCATGTACGTATTTTATTTTTATCGACACCTCTATCTCTAAACATGTGGACATATTTTTTGATATCGGCTTCCGCTTGAGGACAAGCGAGGTCTAAGCTTGGGGGAGTTGATGCGTCCATTTTGCATCATGCTTTTATATCGATATTTATTGCATTATGAGCTGTTATTACACGTTATGTCACAATACTTATGGCTATTCTCTCTTATTTTACAAGGTTTATCATGAAGAGGGAGAATCCCGGTTGCTAGGATTCTGGGCTGGAAAAGGAGCAAATATTGGAAACCTATTCTGCACGGCTCCAAAAGTCCTGAAACTCCACGAAAGTCATTTTTGGAATTAATAAGAATTATTGAGCGAAAGAAGTACCAGAGGGGGCCCACACCCTGGCCACGAGGGTGGGGGGAGCACCCACCCCTACTGGTCGCGCCCCCTGCCTCGTGGGCCCCCTGGTGGCCCTCCGGTGCCCATCTTCTGCTATATGAAGTCTTCTACCCTGGAAAAAAAAATCATAAGCAAGCTTACGGGACGAAACTCTGCCGCCACGAGGTGGAACCTTGGCGGAACCAATCTAGGGCTCCAGCGGACCTGTTCTGCCGGGGAAACTTCCCTCCTGGAGGGGGAAATCATCACCATCGTCATCACCAACGATCTTCTCATCGGGAGGGGGTCAATCTCCATCAACATCTTCACCAGCACCATCTCCTCACAAACCCTAGTTAATCTCTTGTATCCAATCTTGTATCAAAACCACAAATTGGTACATGTGGGTTGCTAGTAATGTTGATTACTCCTTGTAGTTGATGCTAGTTGGTTTATTTGGTGGAAGATCATATGTTCAGATCCTTCATGCATATTAATACTGCTCTAATCTTGAACATGAATATGCTTTGTGAGTAGTTACGTTTGTTCCTAAGGACATGGGTGAAGTATTGATATTAGTAGTCATGTGAATTTGGTATTCGTTCGATATTTTGATGAGATGTATGTTGTCTCTCCTCTAGTGGTGTTATGTGAACATCGACTACATGACACTTCACCATTATTTGGGCCTAGAGGAAGGCATTGGGAGGTAATAAGTAGATGATGGGTTGCTAGAGTGACAGAAGCTTAAACCCTAGTTTATGCGTTGCTTCGTAAGGGGCTGATTTGGATCCACTAGTTTCATCCTATGGTTAGGTTTACCTTCATACTTCTTTTGTAGTTGCGGATGCTTGCAATAGGGGTTAATCATAAGTGTGATGCTTGTCCAAGAAAGGGAAGTACCCAAGCACCGTTCCATCCACATATCAAATTATGAAAGTAACGAACGTGAATCATATGAACGTGATGAAAACTAGCTTGACGATAATTCCCATGTGTCCTCAGGAGCGCTTTTCTCGTGATAAGAATTTGTCCAGGCTTGTCCTTTGCTACAAAAAGGATTGGGCTACCTTGCTGCACTTATTTACTTTCATTGCTTGTTACCCGTTACAAATTATCCTATCACAAAAATATCTGCTACCTACAATTTTAGTGCTTGCAGAGAATACCTTACTGAAAACCGCTTGTCATTTCCTTCTGCACCTCGTTGGGTTTGACACTCTTACTTATCGAAAGGACTATGATAGATCCCCTATACTTGTGGGTCATCAGTTACTCGCAGCAAGGTTATCAAGTTTTGCAAAGTTCTGTGGAGCCACCATACTGAGGAGGAAGCCACCTGGGAGCGAGAAGAAGATCTTCGCAGAGACAACCCAAACCTTTTTGCTGACCAACCCGAATCTCGAGGGTGAGATTCATCTTAAAGGGGGGTAGGTTTT
The DNA here is from genome assembly GCF_002162155.2 of Triticum dicoccoides. Lineage (NCBI taxonomy): Eukaryota > Viridiplantae > Streptophyta > Magnoliopsida > Poales > Poaceae > Triticum > Triticum dicoccoides. Next base: position 664,618,558 of record NC_041393.1, read on the forward strand.
TAACATCCCAAATTTCAATTTGGATGTTATACGTAGATAATTATATGCATATCATATTTATTCTTGCATTTTGTTGTGATCCTAGAAATCTTAAGCAACTCAAGGACCCAAGGAGAGAGTTGGAGGTTCCACAAATTTCATATTTGAAGTTATTTCAAATTTGAAGAAAGGATTAATTTGATTTTATTATTTTCTCTCCAATTATTTCCAATATTAAAAATATATGAGAGAAGATAATATGACTTCTTCAAACTAAGAAAAATATTGGAGGAAGAATTTTAAAATCAAATTGTGATTTTATTGGTAATTTATTTGCTATTTTATTTGAATTAGAAAAATATTGCATTTTTTAAAATTGCATCTTAGTCCAGAAAAATGTTTATCTTGTCCTAAATATTAGGTTTGGACGGTAAAAATTGTTTCTGGAATTTTTAGAATTTTTCTTATATTTATTTAGGATTTTTCCTCGCGGCGAAAATTATTTTTAAATAAAGTTTCGGACGGACTGGGCCGAAGCCCAGCCGTCCCAGCCACCGACCGCCTCGTCCCTGAGCGTGGGACGAATCCCGCAGCCGCAGACCGCCGAGTCTGGCTAGGACTCCGCGCACCGCCGCCCCCTCCTCCAAGCTGCGCCCCCGCCCCCCGGGGCTTCATAAACAGCCCGAGGCCGCCGCCTCCTCCTCGTCTCGCCACCGCCGCCCCGCAGCCTTGCCACCAGCACCGCCGCCACCCTGCAGCCCCGCACCATCGCTCCCGCCGCCCTGCGCCGTCGGCTCCCGCCGCCCGACGTCGCACCGCCGTAGCCGACGCCACCGCCAATTGCCTCCGTTGACCGCCGCCGGTTTTTCTCTGAAAACTGGTAAGAACCGTTTGTTCTTTGGTTATTTTAATTTCCGTTTTTTTATTTTTACGGTTTAGATCAATTTAGTTTTGATTTTCTTATTTAACGAACGTCCATTCGTTCGATCATGTTAACGAACGATTTTCATCGTAAAAGTTCTGTTAGCGAACATTCGCGCCGTAGGAATTTTCTTTTTAGTTTATTTTTGGCCAGGGACCTATTCACGAATAGTTTTATCGCGATTTAGCCCTCATCTTTAAACTAGCATAACTTTTTACTCATTTTGTCCAAATTAGATGAAGCCAGCGCCTAAATCTTCGTATCGTTCTGTTCTTTTCAGATAACCAACTTGAACATGATTTTGGTAATGTAAAATTTTAGTTTTGTCCAGATTAGTAAACGATCTTGTTTCGTTCGTATTTTGAGTTTTGTTGCTTTGTTTGAGTTGAATCTTTTTGCAAATCATAGCTAATCACTTCTGCCTACTGTAATGATCAAATGCTCATGATAATAATGCTGTTAGGTTTTACTTTTGTTATAGATGGTTGCTTGTTTCGTTTTGATTTGGATCTTTTCTCGGTTTTCTCGTTGTTTCGTTTGCTTATGTATGCTACAGTTTGTCTACGCTTGATTACCTGGAGTGTGAAGCTTGTTACTACGACTCTCTAGAGTTTGTAGATCGTGAGGAAGGCAAGTTACACTTTGATCATACTCTTTTATACCCAGTTTTTACTATGCATTAGTATTGCCCCTCAAATATTTCCATGATTAGGATTGGGAACATGTGGTTTGGTTGTAGTGCTTGAGGTAGGAACCTAATACCTTTTGAACACCCCCGGAATATATATCATGCTTATTTATTGCTTAGCCATGCTCGTAGACGGGGATTGGATCGTGTTTCACACATCGAAGTTTGAGAGTTATTTAATCATGGATAACATTAAGGTGAAAACTTTAATATACATCTGGGTGGATTGGTTGAGGAACCTGGGGAACCCACTGTTGCCTGTTTCAGGAAATTCCGGAGTACCCGTGTGATTTTTCCTACGGTTTGCCACCCAGGCTCAAAGGGATCATAAGATTATTCATGCTAGAAGCTTCCGTGTGCAGCCACAAGCCATTATGGGCTCTGGCATAGTTGAGTAAGTTGCGTGAGCTCTTGAAGAGGTGGACTATCAGATGTAGGGGAAAGTAGGTGTACCGGTCTACCCGGAGTAGAGGGTTAATGCTTCATAAAGACTATGTCTCGATCATCGGATCATGGATGTGGTCGAGTCTTGTGGGGAAAAGTGCGCAAACCACATTAGAGTGTATAAACTAATCATGGTTAGCCATGTCCCCGGTTATGGACATCTTGAGTATCTAGTATTTGAATCTATTGATGTGATCTCATCACGTTAATTTAACTAATTTATTTGGTTAATGATGATACTTTTAATTGTGATTTGAGTTGGGGTTACCTTCTCAAATAATGGGCAATTTGGGAGTAGTTAAATAAATGTATTCCTTTATTGTAGGGAAAAGCTAGCTTTATGCAAAACCATAAACTTACAGCCTCCACTAGCCAAATATTGCATGTAGATATAGTTCTTGCATTTCATTGCTTTACAATGTAACTCTGCCAGCATATTCAATGTGCTAACCTACATGGCTGCAACGTCTTATGTTGCAGACTAGTCAGATGATGAATAAGGTACGATAGGTTGTTGTTTTGCACTCAGCTATGCCGTTGGAGTTGATGGACTCATTTACCTTCAAAGCTTCCGCAGTTATTTAGTTTAGATGGCCTTCAGCCATGATATTTTTGTGTAATCATACTCCTTATGAGTACTCGATGTAATAAGTGTGTGATTGAAACTCTGTTATAATTCCTCAAGTACTGTGCATCTCAGCATTATCGATCCAGGGATGACACTGATGCACAGAGACTTCACCATTTCAGGTCTGGTCGCTACAGTAATGAGGATGCCAAACAACATTGAGAGTATGATGTTAGTAAAACAATCATATTGAATTGACCCAACTTATTTGTTATACTTTGAGAGGTTATTGGCACAAGTCTATAAGTCATAACACGGAGACTTAATGTACGCTTTGGTTCCTTAGACCATTTGAGTATCATATTCCCTTCATAGTAGACAATACACTTTGGGGTTTCTCCAATATCATCTGTAGCACGGTGACCATAACGAAAACTTACAGGTTTATCAAAAAGTGTGACAAGGGGTTAGGTAGCTCAAAAGTGGGATTTGCTCCTCTCATGATGGAGAGATATTTTTAGAGCCCTCTCGGCGTGACAACATGTGGACAGACACATGTGACTAGGTCACAGGGATGCCAGAACATGTCAACGATAAAGAAGAATAAAACCGGTAACGAGGAGACCGGTATAATGAGCATGAGAATGACTCAAGAGGATACCAATATATCTCACGTCGTGTTGTGTAACATATCATGAAGCAAAGTGAATAGCTTGTGATAACAAAAAGTTCGCTCGAATATCATACGTGTAACCATAAAGGTCAATATGGATGTCCATAGTCCCACAATTGATCATTGAGCGAAAAGGAGATTTGTTCATCTCTATGTTTTGCCGAACCTAAAGGATCATACACTTAAGGGAATTTAGATTTGCTGAGTATTAGTGGAGTGAGGAATATGAGAAAGTATTCTCAGAATAGTTTCGGGAATAAAGTAAATAATTTCGAGAGAATCTGGAAGTGTTTAGGTGTTACCGAAATGTTTTGGGGAGTATCGGGTAATAAGGGAAATGATTTATAGGCAACTATTATTTTCCAGGGCGTAATATAAATAATAAAGAACTTAGATAATGACGTAGGAGTCTCTAGAATTTATTTACAGTCAATGGTCTCATGGAAATATCAGTTCACCTATTAATGGAGAGCAAATGGGCCTAGAAGGCCCATGTAGGGATTGCGCCCCTTTTAACTTATTGGACAACCTAAGGGGGCGCAAGGGAGTTGGAGGAGGAGGACTCCTCCATGGACACGCCCCAAGGGAGGGTTTTCCCTCCTCCATGTCGACCTATCCTCTCCCTTGACCTATATGATACGTCCATTTTGCATCATGCTTTTATATCGATATTTATTGCGTTATGGGCTGTTATTACACGTTATGTCACAATACTTATGCCTATTCTATCTTATTTTACAAGGTTTACATGAAGAGGGGAATGCCGGTAGCTGGAATTCTGGGATGGAAAGGGACTAAATATTAGAGACCTATTCCGCACAACTCCAAAAGTCCCGAAACTCCATGAAAGTTAGTTTTGGAATTAATAAAAAATAGTGGGCGAAGAAAGTACCAGAGGGGGCCCATACCCTGGCCACGAGGGTGGGGGCGCGCCCTACCCCCCTGGGCGCGCCCCCTGCCTCATGGGCCCCCTGGCAGTCCTCCGGTGGCCATCTTCTGCTATATGAAGTCTTTTACCCTGGAAAAAAAATCATAAGCAAGCTTTCGGGAAGAAACACCGCCGCCACGAGGCGGAACCTTGGCGGAACCAATCTAGGGCTCCGATAGAGCTGTTCTGCCGGGGAAACATCCCTCCGGGAGGGGGAAATCATCACCATCGATCCTCTCAGCAGGAGGGGGTCAATCTCCATCAAAATCTTCACCAGCACCATCTCCTCTCAAACCCTACTTCATCTCTTGTATCCAATCTTTGTCCCAAAACCTCAGATTGGTACATGTGGGTCACTAGTAGTGTTGATTACACCTTGTAGTTGATGCTAGTTGGTTTATTCGGTGGAAGATCTTATGTTCAGATCCTATATGCATATTAATACCCCTCTGATTATGAACATGAATATGATTTTTGAGTAGTTACGTTTTCTCCTAAGGACATGAGAGAAGTCTTGCTATAAGTAGTCATGTGAATTTGGTATTCGTTCGATATTTTGATGAGATGTATGTTGTCTCTCCCCTAGTGGTGTTATGTGAACGTCGACTACATGACACTTCACCATTATTTGGGCCTAGAGGAAGGCATTGGGAAGTAATAAGTAGATGATGGGTTGCTAGAGTGACAGAAGCTTAAACCCTAGTTTATGTGTTGCTTCGTAAGGGGTTGATTTCGATCCATATGTTTCATGCTACGGTTAGGTTTACCTTAATACTTCTGTTGTAGTTGCGGATGCTTGCAATAGGGGTTAATCATAAGTGGGATCCTTGTGCAAGAAAGGGCGGTTCCCAAGCACCGGTCCACCCACATATCAAATTATCAAAGTAACGAACGCGAATCATATGAGTGTGATGAAAACTAGCTTGACGATAATTCCCATGTGTCCTCAGGAGGGCTTTTCTCCATATAAGAATTTGTCCAGGCTTGTCCTTTGCTACAAAAAGGATTGCGACACCTTGCTGCACCTTATTTACTTTTGTCAGTTGTTACTCGTTACGAATTACCTCATCACAAAACTATCTGTTACCGATAATTTCAGTGCTTGCAAAGAATACCTTACTGAACCGCTTGTCATTTCCTTCTGCTCCTCGTTGGGTTCGACACTCTTACTTATCGAAAGGACTACGATAGATCCCCTACACTTGTGGGTCATCACTATACATATATGTGAGAGGGCGCCTCCGTTTGAGAGACACAAGTTTCTCCCATTGTCTTGGGCGCCCCCTCTCTCTATTTTAATCATGATCTAGACTTGATCTTGTTCTGGTTTTCTAGTTCCTCATAATATAGAAGCCTCGCGAGGTTCTCTTCTTCCTCCTCTAATTCTCCGGCGATGACTAGCACTGGACAATGAAGCACTGCCGGATCGGAAAGCATGTATGCCTGCAGTCTGCAGAGAGGTCGTGCATTTGGTCTTCTTTTTGAGGGATCATCGTGGAGGTTTGAAGGACTTGAAGTTCGATCTATGCCAACTCTTCTTTCACTGCAACTCTAACTTGGTAGCAATCCAATCTAAACTTGCAAGCATCTTCACATATATGATCCGGGACTTTGATGTAGGGCAATTTTATTTTGTTTTCTACTATATTTCCCAACAGGTGGCTGATCCGCCCATCCAAGGCGGCACAGTGGCACACACCGATAAATAAGGAATCTGTCGGAATCCTCAACACACATCTAAGTTGAACAGACAAGCACACACGAGAATATTCACCCCATGCTATTGCTCCCCGGGAGCGGCGCCAGAAAAAGATCTGGATAACCAACAAGTATAGGGGATCGTTTGTAGCCTTTTTTGACAAATAAGAGTGTCGAACCCAACGAGGAGCTAAAGGTAGGATTTATATTCCCTTCAAGTTCTATCGACCACCGATACAACTCTAGGCACACTTGACGTTTGCTTTACCTAGAACACGTATGAAACTATTTTGTAGGTGATAGGATAAGTTTGCAAGAATAAAACTAGGAGTAGTTAGCGGAAATAAAACTAGAAGTAATTTGCGAAATAATAAAAGTTAGTTGTTTAGTGGAAATATTTTTATACCCGAAGAGAAGTATTTTATCCATAGGCAATCGATAACTAGACCGGTAATCATTATTATAATTTTATACGAGGGAGAGGCATGAGCTAACATAGTTTCCGTACTTGGATCATATGCACTTATGATTGGAACTCTAGCAAGCATCCACAACTACCTAAGATGATTAAGGTAAAACCCAACCATAGCATTAAGTATGAAGTCCACTTTATCCCATTCGCAACAACCCCCTTACTCAGGTATAAACTTCGATCACTCTCGCCATCCGCCATAAAAGAATCATGAACATATTGCAACACCCTAAAGCGGGAATCCCTCACGCTTGCGCAACACGAAAGGCACCATAGGACAACACCAAAATAAAACATGCAACTCAAACCAATCACGATCATCAATCAACTCATAGGAAAAACCGAATCTACTCAAACATCATAGGATGGCGATACATCATTGGATAATAATATATAGCTTTAATGTAACATCCCAAAATTCTAAATTTTGGAATGTTATATTAAATAAACAGTTTTTATTGATTGTTTGATTGTGGTGTGGTTTGTTGTGTGAAGCTGAGTGAAATTTGGAACTTTTTGAAAGTTAAATGAGAGGGAATGAAATGACTTTCCCAAACTTTCACCTTTCATTCCTGATCTCCATGGATTCAAATTCTTTTCATATACAAAATCCTAGAGAGAAAGTGACATGACTTCTTCCATTTAAAAAAATGAAAAGAGTTTTGAAAAGATTTGAATTTCATTTGGAAATATTTCCAATTCAGAAACTTTATGCAACTCAATGATTTTCATGACAGAAGATAAAATGACTTCTTCAAAACATATGAAATATGATTTGGAAGTCTCGAAGAATCAAATTTAAAGTCCCCTTTTGAAATTATTTTCAATTTGGAGTTATTTGGGATTTATTCAAATTATTTTTCTCCAAAATTTAAAATATATGGAAATTAGGGTAAAATGATTGCCTACATTAGAAAATTGGAGAGAAATAAATTTGAAATTATTTTGGTATTTTAAAATATTTTTATTTGGTTTTAAATGAACCAGTAGCACTGTTTGATTTATTTAAATTTTTGTGGATTTTATTTGATGCTAGAAAAATGTTCATGTTGTAGAAAATCTTTTTCTGAAATATTTGATATATTATATGCCTATAGTATATTTTTAGTTTATTTTGTTTTATTTTATTTGTCTATTTTTTTTTGTTTTTTTAACTTTCTTCCGACCGGACTGGGCCGAAGCCGAGCCGGCCTGTCCGCCTCGCCACCAAGCTTGGGACGAGGTCCCGAGCGCTGTCGCGACTGCCGCCGCCTCGACGTCTGTGCCCTAAGCGGACTCCGCGTCCGCCTTGGCCTTGCCCCCTCCTCCACGCCACCGCCCTCCTCCTCCTATAAATCCCGCAGCCCCGAGCCCCTCTCCCCTCCTCCTAATGCGCCGCCGCCGCCTCGCATCTCGCCACCGCACCGTCGCACTTTGTCGCCGCCACCACACCGCGCAGTCGCCGCCGCGCTCCGCCACCAGCCGCACCGCCGCCAGCCTCACCCACGCTGCCCCGCACCACCTCGTCCCGGCTTTGTCTTCCTCCATGCTCATGTACGCAACGTTGTACGCCCTGTTCGCGTCGGCCGGATCTACATGGCTGCAAAGTCTCATGTTGCAGGAATCTTATGACGAGTAAGTGATACGTTACGGTTACGATGTCTACACTCAACTTTGCCATTGGTGTTGTTTGGAACTCCACAACCTTGATGTTACTTCCGCTATATGGATTGATGTAATAGTATTTATGTTACTTTATACATGTGATTTACCGCTGTTATGAATCCTTGAGTACTGTGTGTGTCAGCATACCGATCCAGGGATGAAACTTAAGCACAGAGGCTTGGCCGTTTGAGGTCGGGTTGCTACAATTAAGCACCATGTTTAAGTAGAGATTACAGCGGGGAGAAGAGGTGTTACACTGCTGCAAAGAGGGGGAGAGAGTTGGTGACAACGACGGCAAAGTTGTTGGTGTAGATCACCGTCAGGATGATTGTCCGGAGGCGTTCCGGCACCATCGGGAGAGAGTGGGAGCGAGCCCCCTCCTTCTTCTTCTTCCTTGGCCTCCCCCTATATGGGAGGAGAGTGCCCCCTTCGGTCCATGGCCACCATGGCGGCAGAGGGGCAGGAGCCCCTCCCAGGTTGGATCTCTCTCTTTGTTCTCTTCTATTCCAGGTTCCTGTTCTCTGGACGAAAACTGTTTGTTAAATTCCTGGAGATCTATAAGTCCGATTGCGCTAAAATTCTAACACGATTTTTTTCAAATATAATCTTCCTTGCGGCAAAAGATGAACCCCAACCGACTTACGGTGTGCCCACTAGGCATCACTGCGCGCCAGGAGGGGCCGTCGCGCCCTGGTGGGTAGTGGAGCCCGTGGGCCTCCGTTTGTGTTGATTCCACCTCCCAAATATCACATATATTCAAAAAAAAATCTCCATAATTTTTTGTCGCATTTGGACTTCGTTTGGCATGGATATTCTGTGAAACAAAAAACAATCAACAGACAGGAACTGGCATTGGATACCGGATCAATATGTTAGTCCTAGAAATAATATAAAATGTTGCCAAAAGTATATAAAAGTTGTATAATATTGGCATGGAATAATAAAAAATTATAGATACGATGGAGACGTATCATAACCTCCAACTTACTATTGATAATTTTTTTAAAGGATATATGGCTGGAGGGGTAAACTTCTTAGCTGTGAGGCTAAGCTTTTTTATTTTGTATACTTTCATGCTAATATTCCAATGTACCTTATGACTATAATCAAATTGCCTAAAGGGGAAATCAAGGCTATTACTTCCCACATGGCTCATTTTCTCAGGGGTAATATGGGTGATATACATAAATATCATTTGACAATTTGGGTGCTTATCTCCCAGAAAAAAGATTTGGGTTGGTCGGGTATTCCAAACATAATGGAATTTAATATGACCTTACTAGCTAGTTGGGCTAACAGATACTTTGCTGGAGGTAAAAAAACTGTTGATCCTTTGTGGATTATAAATATCACACAAATAAACCTAACATTCTTTGGTCTAGAATCAAGACTGGATCGCCTTTATGGAAATGTGTAACTTGGGCCATGACTGGAGTTAGACCTTTCTATAAGTGGGTTTTGAGTAATGGTAAACACATCTACTTTTTGCTTGATGTCTAGGTCATAGATATCTCTTCCAAAACTCAATTTTGGATGTGTTTGCACTTTGCCAATGACAAAACTATATTGTTGCCCAGGTGTGGGATGGTCGGGTTCTTAAACTGACCTTTAGAAGATGTGTGGATCCTATCTTTTTGAATAAATGGAATTATTTTTTGAATGTCCTTCATTGCTTTAACCCTACCGATTCAGCTGATAAACATGTTTGGAATGTTGAAGCTTCTAGGCTTTATCCCTCTAGATCCTTTTATAGGAAAATTAAGCTGGTTGAAGGGGGGGGGGGACGTTTACTCCCGTTTGACACAGTTTAGGGAAAATCACTATTTACGAGTAGAAAAAAGGCTTTGGTTCTAGCCGGATGGGAGCAATAGTCCCGGTCGCGTTATAGACCGGGACTAATGTGAGCATCAGTCCCGGTTCAAGCGGCTAGGATGCCGGCTGGGGCTCGCCAGGCATCAGCCCCAGTTCGAATGGGACCTTTAGTACCGGTTTCAGACACCAACCGGGACTAAAGGGGTTGCGGCAGGCACGATGCCCTTTAGTCCCAGTTGGTGTCTCCAACCAGGACTAAAGGTTTGTCTTCAGCCCCGGTTTTAGACACCAACCGGGACTATAAATTTGCCTATATATACCCTCATCCCTGCCCACCCTCTCCTCTATTTTTTTGCTCATAGAAGGTGGTGTTGGGGAACGTAGTAATTTCAAAAAAAATCCTATGCACACGCAAGATAATGGTGATGCATAGCAACGAGAGGGAGAGTGTCGTTCACGTACCCTCGTAGAACGTAAGTGGAAGCGTTATGACAACACAGTTGATGTAGTCGTACGTCTTCACGATCGACTGATCCTAGTACTGAACGTACGACACCTCCGCGATCTGCATACGTTCAGCTCGGTGACGTCCCACGAACTCATGATCTAGTAGAGCTTCGAGGGAGAGTTCCGTTAGCACGATGGCGTGATGATGATGTTGATGAAACTACCGATGCAGGGCTTCGCCTAAGCACCGCTACGATATGACCGAGGTGGATTATGGTGGATGGGGGCACCGCACATGGCTAAAAGATGAATGATCAACTTGTGTGTCCATGGGGTGCCCCCTCCCCATATATAAAGGAGTGGAGGAGGGGAGGGGCCGGCCCTCTCTATGGCGCGCCCTAGGGGAGTCCTACTCCCACCGGGAGTAGGATTCCCCACCCCTTCGAAGTAGTAGGAGTAGGAGATAAGGAAAGGGAAGAGAGAAGAGAAGGAAGGAGGGGGCGCCGCCCCTCCCCCTAGTCCAATTCGGACTATGCCTTGGGGGGCGCGCGGCCTGCCCTCTCTCTCCACCTTAAAGCCCAATAAGGCCCATATACTCCCTAGGAATTCCCGTAACTCTCCGTTACTCCGAAAAATACCCGAATCACTCGGAACCTTTCCGATGTCCGAATATAGTCGTCCAATATATTGATTTTTACGTCTCGACCATTTTGAGACTCCTCGTCAGGTCCACGATCTCATCCGGGACTCCGAACTACCTTCGGTACATCAAAACACATAAACTCATATTACCAATCATCACCGAACATTAAGCGTGCGGCAACTACGGGTTCGAGAACTAGGTAGACATGACCGATACACGTCTCCGGTCAATAACCAATAGCGGAACCTGGATGCTCATATTGACTCCTACATATTCTAAGAAGATCTTTATCGGTCAAACCGCATAACAACATACGTTGTTTCGTTTGTCATCGGTATGTTACTTGCCCGAGATTCGATCGTCGGTATCTCAATACCTAGTTCAATCTCATTACTGGCAAGTCTCTTTACTCGTTCCATAATGCATCATCCCGCAACTATCTCATGAGTCACATTGCTTGCAAGGCTTATAGTAATGTGCATTACCGAGAGGGCCCAGAGATACCTCTCCGAAACACGAAGTGACAAATCCTAATCTTGATGTATGCCAACTCAATAAGTACCATTGGAGACACCTATAGAGCACCTTTATAATCACTCAGTTATGTTGTGACGTTTGGTAGCACACAAAATGTTCCTCTGGTATTCGGGCATTGCATAATCTCATAGTCATAGGAACATGTATAAGTCATGAAGAAAGCAATAGCAATATGCTAAAGGATCACATGCTAAGCTAACGGAATGGGTCAAGTCAATCACATTATTCTCTAATGATGTGATCCTGTTAATCAAATGACAACTCATGTCTATGGTTAGGAAACTTAAACTTCTTTGATTCAACGAGCTAGTCAAGTAGAGGCATACTAGTGACACTCTGGGATGGCAATTTTATCCATGGATCTGGACACCCATGGATACCCGACCCGGTTGGGCAAGGGTATGGAGCACATTTCTGCCCATGGGTCCATGGATATGGATACCCACGGACAGCTGGGTTGGGCACGGTTATAGTTTGTGCTCCATGGATATCCAATGGATACCCGTATGACATGTGGGGCCATATGCCAGTGACAGTAGAAAGAGCGAATCAATGGGAAAAGGCAGGCAATATGCAACTAGTGCCATAAGCTATATGCTGCAGAATCAACCTCTGCTATCTCACACTTAAGGACTCATTGTATTACTTGTTGCCTACTTATGCATGTAGCTTATGTTGTAATTTGTGAGTGAATGATGATGAGCTAATTTGATCTTTGGGAAGGCTTCATGCTAACTTTTCTATGCCCATGGAGCTCCATGGGTATGTTGGTATCCAACGGGTTTGGGCATGGGCACAAGTTGTTCCCATGGATAATTTGGTGGATGGGCAGAGAGTAGGAATATGGGTCATCGGTTGGATCTGGACCAACTCCACCCGCCCCAAACCCGACCCATTGCCATCCCTAGTGACACTCTGTTTTCTATGTATTCACACATGTACTAAGTTTCCGGTTAATACAATTCTAGCATGAATAATAAACATTTATCATGATATAAGAAAAAATAAATAACAACTTTATTATTGCCTCTAGGGCATATTTCCTTCAGTCTCCCTCTTGCACCAGAGTCAATAATCTAGTTCACATCGCCATGTGATTTAACATCAATATTTCACATCTGTATGTGATTAACACACATCGTTCACATCACCATGTGACCAACACCCAAAGAGTTTACTAGAATCAATAATCTAGTTCACATTGCTATGTGATTAACACCCAAAAGAGTGATCATGTTTTGCTTGTGAGAGAAGTTTAGTCAACAGGTCTGCCATATTCAGATCTGTAAGTATTTTGCATATTTCTATGTCTACAATGCTCTGACGGAGCTACTCTAGCTAATTGCTTCCACTTTCAGATGTATCCAGGTTGAGACACAGAGTCATCTGGATCAGTGTTAAAGCTTGTATCGAGGTAACTCTTTACGACGAACTCTTTATCACCTCCATAACCGAGAAATATTTCCTTAGGACTTTAAGGATAATTTTGACCAATGTCCAGTGATCTACTCCTAGATCACTATTGTAATCCCTTGCCAAACTCAGTGTAGGGTGTACAATAGATCTGGTACACATCATGGCATACTTTATAGAACCTATGGCTGAGGCATAGGGAATGACTTTCATTCTCTTTCTATCTTTTGCCGTGGTCGGGCTTTGAGTCTTACTCAATATCACACCTTGTAACATAGGCAAGAACTCCTTCTTTGACTGTTCCATTTTGAACTATTTCAAAATATTATCAAGCGTCTTGATCTATCTCTATAGATCTTGACGCTCAATGTGTAAGCAACTTCACCAAGGTCTTTCTTTGAAAAACTCCTTTCAAACACTCCTTTATGCTTTCAAGAAAATTCTACATTATTTCTGATCAACAATATGCCATTCACATATACTTATTAGAAAGGCTGTAGTGCTCCCACTCACTTTCCTGTAAATACAGTCTTCACCGCAAGTCTGTATAAAATTATATGCTTTGATCAACTCATCAAAGTGTATATTCCAACTCTGAGATGCTTGCACCAGTCCATAGATGGATCACTGGAGCTTGCACACTTTGTTAGCACCTTTAGGATTGACAAAACCTTGTGGTTGCATCATATACAACTCTTCTTTAATAAATCCATTAAGGAATGCAGTTTTGACATCCATTTGCCAGATGTCATAAAATGTGGCAATTGCTAACATGATTCGAACAGACTTGAGCATCAATACGAGAGAGAAAATCTCATCGTATTCAACACCTTGAACTTGTCAAAAACTTTTTGCGACAATTCGAGCTTTGTAGATAGTAACACTACTATCAGCGTCCGTCTTCCTCTTGAAGATCCATTTATTTTTTATGGCTTACCGATCAACGGGCTAGTCCAACAAAGTCCACACTTTGTTCTCATACATGGATCCCATCTCAGATTTCATGGCCTTCAAGCCATTTTGCGGAATCTGGGCTCATCATTGCTTCCTCATAGTTCGCAGGTTCGTCATGGTCTAGTAACATGACTACCAGAACAGGATTACCGTACCACTCTGGTGCAGATCTTACTCTGGTTGACCTACGAGGTTCGGTAGTAACTTGATCTGTAGCTTCATGATCATCATCATTAGCTTCCTCACTAATTGGTGTAGGAATCACTAGAACTGATTTCTGTGATGAACTATTTTCCAATTCGAGAGAAGGTACAATTACCTCATCAAGTTCTACTTTCCTCCCACTCACTTCTTTCGAGAGAAATTCCTTCTCTAGAAAGGATCCATCTTAGCAATGAATATCTTGCCTTCGGATCTGTGATAGAAGGTGTACCCAAGAGTTTCCTTCGGGTATTCTATGAAGACACACTTCTCCGATTTGGGTTCGAGCTTATTAGGTTGAAACTTTTTCACATAGGCATCGCATCCCCAAACTTTAAGAAACGACAACTTTGGTTTCTTGCCAAACCACAGTTCATAAGGCGTCGTCTCAACTGATTTTTATGGTGCCCTATTTAAAGTGAATGCAATTGTCTCTAATGCGTAACCCCAAAACGTTAGTGGTAAATTGGTAAGATACATCATAGATCGCACCATATCCAATAAAGTGCGGTTACTACGTTTGGACACACCATTACGCTGTGGTGTTCCATGTGTCGTGAGCTGTGAAACTATTCCACATTGTTTTTAAAGGAAGGCCAAACTTGTAACTCAAATATTCTCCTCGATGATCAAATTGTAGAAACTTTATTTTCTTGTTACGATGATTCTCCACTTCACTCTGAAATTCTTTGAACTTTTCAAATGTTTCAGACTTGTGCTTCATTAAGTAGATATACTCACATCTGCTCAAATCATCTGTGAAGGTCAGAAAATAACGATACCCGCCACGAGCATCAACACTCATTGGACCGCATACATTGGTATGTATAATTTCCAACAAGTCTGTAGCTCATTCCATTGTTCCAGAGAACGGAGTTATAGTCATCTTGCCCAAAAGGCACAGTTCGCAAGCATCAAATGATTCATAACCAAGTGATTCCAAAAATCCATCTTTATGGAGTTTCTTCATGCGCTTTACACCGATATGACCCAAACGACAGTGCCACAAATAAGTTGCACTATCATTATCAACTTTGCATCTTTTGGCATCAATATTATGAATATGTGTATCACTACGATCGAGATCCAACAAACTATTTTCATTGGGTGTATGACAATCGAAGGTTTTATTCATGTAAATAGAACAACAATTATTCTCTGACTTTAAATGAATAATTGTACTGCAATAAATATGATCAAATCATATTCATGCTCAACGCAAACGCCAAATAACATTTATTTAGGTTTAACACTAATCCCGAAAGCATAGGGAGTGTGCGATGATGATCATATCAATCTTGGAACCACTTCCAACACACATCGTCACTTCGCCCTCAACTAGTCTCTGTTTATTCTGTAACTCCTGTTCCAAGTTACTAATTTTTAGCCACCAAACAAGTATCAAATACCCAGGGGATACTATAAACACTAGTAAGGTACACATCAATAACATGTATATCAAATATACCCCTATTCACTTTGCCATCCTTCTTATCTACCAAATATTCAGGGCATTTCTGCTTCTAGTGACCATTTCCTTTGTAGTAGAATCACTCAGTTTCAGGCTTTAGTCTAGCTTTGGGCTTCCCTTTCTTTCCCTTTGCCCTTTTCTTGAAACTACTGGTCTTGTTAATCATCAACACTTGATGCTCTTTCTTGATTTCTACCTTCATCGATTTCATCATCATAAAAAATCTCGGGAATCGTTTTTGTCATCCCTTGCATACTATAGTTCATCATGAATTTCTACTAACTTTGTGATGGTGACTAGAGAACTCTGTCAATCACTATATTATCTGGAAGATTAACTCCCACTTGATTCAAGCGATTGTAGTACCCAGACAATCTGAGCACGTGCTCACTGCTTGAGGTATTCTCCTCCATCTCTTAGCTATAGAACTTGTTGGAGACTTAATATCTCTCAACTCAGGTATTTGCTTGAAATATTAACTTCAACTCCTGGAACATCTCATATGGTCCATGACGTTCAAAACGTCTTTGAAGTCCCGATTCTAAGCCGTTAAGCATGGTGCACTAAACTATCAAGTAGTCATCATATTGAGCTAGCCAAAAGTTCATAACGTCTGCATCTGCTCCTGCAATAGGTATGTCACCTAGCGGTGCATCAGGACATAATTCTTCTGTGCAGCAATGAGGATAAACCTCAGATCACGAACCCAGTCCGCATCATTGGTACTATCATCTTTCAACTTAGTTTTCTCTAGGAACACATATAAAACAAAGGGAAGCAACAATTCGAACTATTGATCTACAACATTCTTTGCAAAATACTATCAGGACTAAGTTCATGATAAATTAAAGTTTAATTAAACATATTACTTGGAACTCCCACTTAGATAGACATCCCTCTAATCATGTAAGTGATCACGTGATCCAAATCAACTAAACCATGTCCGATAATCACGTGAAATGGAGTAGTTTTCAATGGTGAACATCACTATGTTGATCATATCTACTATATGATTCACGCTCGACCTTTCGGTCTCAGTGTTTCGAGGCCATATCTGCATATGCTAGGCTCGTCAAGTTTAACCCGAGTATTTCTGCGTGTGCAAAACTAGCTTGCACCTGTTGTATGTGAACGTAAAGCTTATCACACCCGATCATCACGTGGTGTCTCGGCACGACGAACTTTGGCAACGGTGCATACACAGGGAGAACACTTGTACCTTGAAATTTAGTAAGGGATCATCTTATAATGCTACCGCCTAACTAAGCAAAATAAGAAGCATAAAAGATAAACATCACATGTAATCAAAATATGTGACATGATATTGCCATCATCATCTTGTGCATTTGATCTCCATCTACAAAGTACCATTATGATATCCATTGTCACCGGCATGACACCATGATCTCCATCATCTTGATCTTTATCAATGTGTCGTCACATGGTCGTCTCGCCAACTATTGGTTTTGCAACTATTGCTATTGCATAGCGATAAAGTAAAGCAATCATATGGTGCTTGCATCTTATGCAATAAAGAGACAACCATAAGGCTCCTGCCAGTTACCGATAACTTGAACAAAACATGATCATATCATACAACAATTTATATCTCATCATGTCTTGACCATATCACATCACAACATGCCCTGCAAAAACAAGTTAGACGTCCTCTACTTTGTTGTTGCAAGTTTTACGTGGCTGCCACAGGCTGAGCAAGAACCGTTCTTACCTACGCATCAAAATCACAACATTTTTTCGTCAAGTATGTGTTGTTTTAACCTTCAACAAGGACCGGGCGTAGCCACACTCGATTCAACTACAGTTGCAGAAACTGACACCCGCCAGCCACCTGTGTGCGAAGCACGTCAGTAGAACCAGTCTCGCGTAAGCGTACGCCTAATGTCGGTCCGGGCCGCTTCATCCAACAATACCGCTGAATCAAAGTATGACATGCTGGTAAGCAGTATGACTATTATCGCCCACAACTCACTTGTGTTCTACTCGTGCATATAACATCTACACATAAACCTGGCTCGGATGCCACTGTTGGGGAACGTAGTAATTTCAAAAATTTCCTACGCACACGCAAGATCATGGTGATGCATAGCAACGAGAGGGGAGAGTGCCATCCACGTACCCTTGTAGACCGTAAGCGGAAGCGTTATGACAACGCGGTTGATGTAGTCGTACGTCTTCACGATCGACCGATCCTAGTACCGAACATACGGCACCTCCGCGATCTGCACATGTTCAGCTCGGTGACGTCCCACGAACTCACGATCCATTAGAGCTTCGAGCATGAGTTCCGTTAGCACGATGGCGTGGTGATGATGTTGATGAAGCTACCGATGCAGGGCTTCTCCTAAGCACCGCTACGATATGACCGAGGTGGATTATGGTGGAGGGGGGCACGGCACACGGCTAAAAGATCAATGATCAACTTGTGTGTCCATGGGGTGCCCCCCTCCCCGTATATAAAGGAGTGGAGGAGGGGAGGGGCCGGCCCTCTCTATGGCGCGCCCTAGGGGAGTCCGACTCCCACCGGGAGTAGGATTCCCCCCCCCCCTTCCAAGTAGTAGGAGTAGGAGATAAGGAAAGGGAAGAGAGAAGAGAAGGAAGGAGGGGGCGCCGCCCCTCCCCCTAGTCCAATTCGGACTATGCCTTGGGGGGCGCACGGCCTGCCCTCTCTCTCCCCCTTAAATCCCAATAAGGCCCATATACTCCCTAGCGAATTCCCGTAACTCTCCGTTACTCCGAAAAATACCCGAATCTCTCGGAACCTTTCCGATATCCGACTATAATCGTCCAATATATCGATTTTTACGTCTCGACAATTTCGAGACTCCTCGTCATGTCCCCGATCTCATCCGGGACTCCGAACTACCTTCGGTACATCAAAACACATAAACTCATATTACCGATCATCGTCGAACGTTAAGCGTGCTGACTCTACGGGTTCGAGAGCTATGTAGACATGACCGAGACCTGTCTCCGGTCAATAACCAATAGTGGAACCTGGATTCTCATATTGGCTCCTACATATTCTACGAAGATCTTTATCGGTCAAACCGCATAACAACATACGTTGTTCCGTTTGTCATCGGTATGTTACTTGCCCAAAATTCGATCGTCAGTATCTCAATACCTAGTTCAATATCGTTACCGGAAAGTCTCTTTACTCATTCCATAAAGCATCATCCCACAACTAACTCATTAGTCACATTTCTTGCAAGGCTTATAGTGATGTGCATTACCTAGAGGGCCCAGAGATACCTCTCCGAAACACGGAGTGACAAATCCTAATCTCGATCTACACCAACTGAACAAGTACCATTGGAGACACCTGTAGAGCACCTTTATAGTCACTCAGTTACGTTTTGACATTTGGTAGCACACAAAGTGTTCCTTCGGTATTCGGGAGTTGCATAATCTCATAGTCATAGGACATGTATAAGTCATGAAGAAAGCAATAGCAATATATTAAACGATCAAATTCTAAGCTAATGGAATGGGTCAAGTCAATCACATCATTCTCTAATGATGTCATCCCGTTAATCAAATGATAACTCATGTCTATGGTTAGGAAACTTAACCATCTTTGATTCAACGATCTAGTCAAGTAGAGACATACTAGTGACACTCTGTTTGTCTATGTATTCACACATGTACTAAGTTTTCGGTTAATACAATTCTAGCATGAATAATAAACATTTATCATGATACAAGAAAAAATAAATAACAACTTTATTATTGCCTCTAGGGCATATTTCCTTCTGGTGGGAGGTGTGTGGTACTTTGTTCTCCCTTCCTATGCACTAGAGGTGTTTGATGAAATGCCTGAGAGCATGATGCCAGTTGAGTTCACACACAAAAAACATGATATGAGGTGATCGAGCCACACTTAAGCTTTCTCCTCTTAATTTCTTCTCCTATGTTCTTCCTCAAGCTCTACCCCCAAGCTCCATTTTCCCCAAGATTTGTCTAGATTTGGCGGTGCACCAACTATCCAAGTGTTCTAAAAGGTTAGCAACTTCATCCTTTCATCTCTCATTGCTAGTTTAATTAGCTCATTTCATGCTCTAGAAGTAGAGTGGTGTCTGGGTTTTAGTGGAGGAGTGTATGTGGGAGTTTATTTGATTTAGTTGCACAACTTGAGCTCAAATTAAATATTTAGTTTGCACATGTGTAGGGTGTCGTCCTGTCCCCATCCGCGTCCTCACCACCGTCGATCGCCCACTTCGATCTCGTCGCTGGCACCACCATGGTGAGCCTCTTGTTCTTATCTTAATTTCTTTTCTTACATGTATGATTTAGATAGTTACTTGTATAATTTTCGTAATTGCATTATTGTTTGGTATCATATAGTGCCATGGTTTTGATATCCGCCCCCGTCGGCTCTCGTCTAGTCTATGATTTGGATGTGGTATATTATCTTTTATAACTATTTGTTTCATTTAGTGTTTATGAAAATTATACCGACCAACTTGGCATCGATGTTTTTATCTAGAAGGTATGTGAACCGGAAATTCCAATCGACCCTCTTGTTGAGAGGTTAAATTTAGTTGAAAAAGGAAAAAAATATTTGAAAGAAAAATTGAAAAGAATTTAAGAAGAGAAGATTAAATTGGAGTTGCATGTTGCCGATGTCGTCGATCTACACAAGATCCAGATGGATGTAATGCGGTTGAAGATTAAAAGATTAGAAAATATGCCCTTGATAAAGAGGGTTGGTATCATTATGTTTTTGTATCAATTGTTACCTTAGTTGCGACTTTGATCGTATTTGTTGTTGCATTTAAATGTCTTACATAGTTGTATGTCAGTTTCAATTAATGTATGTTTTAATTAGATAATCTAGGTTGTTGTATGTTGTTTTATGAGAACTATGTATGAACTTTATGTATTTATGTTTGCAGTAATAACATTTGATCACTACCGTACTTTGGTTTTAATGTGATGATGAACTCGTATTAATTTTATCATTTCTCTATTCATGATGTTCTGTAATGGTTTTTGATATACTTACATGATGTAGATGAACCGGCGATGGATGTATGGTGGTCGACGCACTCCCGAGTACATTACGGGCCTATATAATTTTATCGATGTGGCTAAGGCAAACAGTCTGAATGGTTTTATGTATTGTCTATGTGTTGTCTGTGAGAATACGAAGGATTACTCTTCCTCGAAAATCCTTCACACCCACCTTCTTAAGAGGGGTTTCATGTCCCACTATAATTGTTGGACCAAGCACGGAGAAATAGGGGTTATGATGGAAGACAATGAAGAAGAAGAGGATGATGACAACTATCTTATGTTCCCTAAATACGGTGATACTACAATGGGGGAAGCTTAACATCAAGAGGCACAAGATGTGCCCACTGATGATCTTCACTGGGTCATTGTTGATGCACAGAGAGAATGCAAAAGTGAAAAGGAGAAGTTGAAGTTCGATCACATGTTAGAGGATCACAAAAAACGATTGTATCCAAATTGCGAAGATGGCAACAAAAGCTCGATACCACACTGGAATTGTTGCAATGGAAGGCAAATAATGGTTTATCTGACAAGGGATTAGAGAAGTTACTGAAAATAATGAAGAAGAAGCTTCCAAAGGATAACGAATTGCCTGATAGTACGTACAAAGCAAAGAAGGTTCTCTTCCCTCTGGGATTAGATGTGCAGAAGGTACATGCATTCCTTAATGACTGAATCATCTAACACGGTGAGAAGTACGAGAATTTGAATGCATGCCCGGTATGTGGTGCATTGCGGTATAAGATTAGACGAGATGACCCTAGTGATGTTGAGGGCGGAAGAGGCTTCCTGCCAAGGTGATGTGGTATGCTCCTATAATACCACAGTTGAAATGTCTGTTCAGAAACAAAGAGCATGCCAAGTTGTTGTGATGGCACAAAGAAGACCATAAGAAAGACGGGATGTTGAGAGTACCCGCTGATGGGTCGCAGTGGAGAAAATTGAGAGAAAGTTACCAGAGTTTGTAGATGACGCAAGGAAATTATGGTTTCGTATAAGTGCAGATGACATTAATCCATTTGGGGAGCAGAGCAGCAATCATAGCGCCTGGCCTGTGACTCTATGTATCTATAACTTCCTCCTTGGTTGTGCATGAAGCGGAAGTTCATTACGATGCCAGTGCTCATCCAAGGCCCTAAGCAACCTGACAACGACATTGATGTGTACCTAAGGACATTAGTTGAAGAACTTTTACAGTTATGGGATATAAAAGGTATACGTATGTGGGATGAGCACAAACAACATGAATTTAACCTATGAATGTTGTTGTTTGTAACCATCAATGATTGGCTGGTCTTAGTAACCTTTCAGGACAGACAAACAAGGGATACAATGCATGCACACACTGTTTAGATGAAACTGAAATTGTATATTTGGACAAATGTAAGAAGAATGTGTACCTGGGAAATCATCAATTTCTTCCGAGTAGGCATCCCTTAAGAAAGAAAGGCAAGCATTTCAAAGGTGAGGCAGATCACCGGAAGAGCCTGCCCCCCATACTAGTGATGACATATTTGATATGGTCAAGGATTTAAAAGCAATCTTTGGAAAGGGTCTTGGAGGACAATCTGTTCGGAATGATGCTGCCGGACATGCACCCATGTGGAAGAACAAATCTACATTTTGGGAGCTACCCTATTGGAAAGTCCAAGAGGTCTGCTCTGCAATCGACATGATGCACGTGATGAAGAATCTTTGTGTGAACCTGCTAGGTTTCTTGGGTGTGTATGGGAAGACAAAAGATACACCAGAGGCACGGGAGGACCAGCAACATATTAATGAAAACAACGGCATGCATCCAAATCAGTATCAAGTTTCTGGCAGCTACGCTCTTACCAAAGCAGAGAAGGAAATCATTTTTGAATGCCTGCTCAGTATCAAGGTCCCATCTGGCTTCTTGCCGAATATAAAAGGAATAATAAATATGGCAAAGAAAAAAATTCCAAAACCTAAAGTCTGATGACTACCACGTGATTATGATGCAATTGCTTCCCGTTGCATTGAGGGGGCTTCTGCCAAAAAATGTTCAATTAGCCATTGTGAAGCTATGTGCATTCCTCAATGCAATTTCTCAGAAGGTAATCAATCTTGAAATCCTACCAATGTTACAAAATGATTTGGTCCAATGTCTTATCAGTTTTGAGTTGGTGTTCCCACCATCCTTCTTCAATATTATGACGCACATCCTAGTTCACCTAGTTGAAGAGATTGCCATTCTGGGTCCTGTATTTCTACACAATATGTTCCCCTTTGAGAGGTTCATGGGAGACTTAAAGAAATATGTTCATCACCGTGCTAGGCCAGAAGGAAGCATCTCCAAGGGCCATGAAATAGAGGAGGTTACTGAGTTTTCTGTTGACTTTATTCCTGAGCTTAAGCCGATTGGTGTTCCTTCATCGCGGCATGAGGGGAGACTCAATGGAAAAGACACGCTAGGACCAAAGCAATAATATGTAGGGGGCCATTCTTGGGCCCAAGCACACTACACAGTTCTAAATTTTTTTACCTTGGTGGCCCTATATATCAATGAACACAAGAATATTGTATGCTCCCAACACCTGGGGCAGTCTGATGACTGGATTACACGTGCACACATAGGGACTTTCGGCGGTTGGTTGCAAACACACCTCGCAAATAACACCATTGTTGGAGATGGGTTGTACTTGTTGGCCAGGACACCATCTTCGACTGTATTGACTTTCCAGAGATACTAGACAAATGGGAATACATTTTACACGATCGCCCAAGATAAAAAGAGCACCAACCAAAACGATGGTGTCCGCTTTGATGCAGCAAACACCAATAGGGAAAATGACACATATTATGGTTACATAGAGGAGAAATGGGAACTTTACTATGGACATGATTTTAAGGTCCCTTTGTTTCGGTGCAAATGGGTCAATCTGACAGGAGGCGGGGTAAAGGGAGACCCGCTGTATGGATTGACAATAGTGGATCTCAACAATCTTGGGAACACAGATGAACCATTTGTACTAGCCAATGATGTGGCGTGATGACCCACAAGTGTAGGGGATCTATCTTAGTCCTTTCAATAAGTAGGAGTACCGAACCCAACAAGGAGCAGAAGGAAATGAAAAGATGTTTTCAGCAAGGTATTCTCCGTAAGCACTGATATTATTGATAACAGATAGTTGTGTGATAAGATAATTCGTAATGGGTAACAAGTAACAAAAGTAAACAAGGTGCAGCAAGGTGGCCCAACTTTTTTTAGCAAAGGACAAGCCTGGACGAACTCTTATATAAAGCAAAGCGCTCCCGAGGACACATGGAAATTACTGTCAAGCTAGTTTTCATCATGCTCATATGATTCGCGTTCGTTACTTTGATAATTTGATATGTGGGTAGACCGGTTCTTGGGTGATGTCCTTCCTTGGACAAGCCTGCCACTTATGATTAACCCCTTTCGCAAGCATCCACAACTACGAAAGAAGAATTAAGGTAAACCTAACCATAGCATGAAACATATGGATCCAAATTAGCCCCTTACGAAGCAACATATAAACTAGGGTTTAAGCTTCTGTCACTCTAGCAACCCATCACCTACTTATTACTTCCCAATGTCTTCCCCTAGGCCCAAATCATGGTGAAGTGTCATGTAGTCGACGTTCACATAACATCACTAGAGGACAGACAACATACATCTCATCAAAATATCGAACGAATACCAAATTCACATGATTACTTATAACAAGACTTCTCCCATGTCCTCAGGAACAAACGTAACTACTCACAGAGCATATTCATTTTCATAATCAGAGGAGTATTAATTATCATTAAGGATCTAAAAATATAATCTTCCATCGGATAAACCAACTAGCATCGAGTACAAGGAGTAATCAACACTACAAGCAACCCACAGGTACCAATCTGAGGTTTTGAGACAAAGATCAGATACAAGAGATGAACTAGGGTGTGAGAGGAGATGGTACTGGTGATGATGTTGATGAAGATTGACCCGCTCTCGATGAGAGGATCGATGGTGATGAAGATGGCGGTGATTTCCCCCTCCTAGAGGGATGTTTTCCCGGCAGAACAACTCCGCCGGAGCCCTAGATTTGTCCTGCCCAGGTTCCACCTCGAGACGGCGGCGCTTCGTCCTGAAAACTTCGCTCTTATTTTTGCCTGGGCAAAAGACACCATATAGTAGAAGATGGGCATTGGGGCCCTGCCAGGGAGACCCACAATACAAGGGAGCGCTCCCGAGGGGTAGGGCACACCCTCCACCCTTGTGGCTGGCTGGTGGCCCCCCTCTGGTGCTTTCTTCGCCCAATATTTTTTATTTATTTCAAAACTGATCTCTGTGAAGTTTTAGGACTTTTGGATTTGTGCAGAATAGGTCTCTTATATTTTCTCCTTTTCCAGTCCAGAATTCCAGCTACCAGCATTCTCCCTCTTCATGTAAACCTTATAAAATAAGAGAGAAAAGGCATAAGTATTGTGTTATAATGTGTAATAACATCCCATAATGCAATAAATATCAATATAAAAGCATGATGCAAAATGGACGTATCAACTCCCCCAAGCTTAGACCTTGCTTGTCCTCAAGCGAAAGAGCAAATACCGGCGATGTATGTTTTATAGAAGCAGGCATCTGGTGATCAGCATGTGTTTTAAATGCTTTTGTACATTTGCATATGTATTAACGAATCAATCTTTCTTCTTTCAGCCCTCCGGACGGAGCAATCGTCTGCAGGCAGCAGGACAGTGCGAGGCCCGGCCAAAGAGTTGAAGGAAGGCGTAAAGTACAACATCGATGCCATCAAACCTAATGGTGAACCAAGCGAGCCTAAGAAGAATGCAGGCAAGTTTGTTTGTCAGTGCGGAGTTCTTGTGAAGGACCAAATCCCGATCTCCATTCAAGAATGGAAAAAGCCAGCAAAGCAACGTCTAGATCTTACTTTTGTTGACGAAAGAGCAAAAAAACTGCTTTGGAAATCTCTCATGTCACATTTCCCCCTACCAGATCATTTCATAGATGCAGATGTGCAGAAAGTCAAGGACGCTGCTCTTAGGAAGATGGCGGTTGCATTTAACAACCACAAGAAAACTATATGGGCCAAGTACATCGAAGGAGGAAAGAAGACTCCAGAATTAATGGGAACACTGGAGAAGCAAAGAGATCACTGGTCAGCTATCTTGAAATTCAAGGAATCGGAATTAGCGACGGAACGGTCGAGAATAAACACGGTCAATGCCGCGAAAAAGGAGCATTACCATAAGCTGGGGCTAGGTGGCTACGCGGTGTCCCGACCTGAGTGGGATAGGGCTGAGCAAGAGATGGTGGATGCAGGGGTCAGTCTAGTTCATTGAGCTGCCCCCCCCCCCCAAGTGCAGGACTTGGTTCTATGCGCATGGGGGGCGTTGGACCCAAAGACAGGCCAGGTTTTGCAGAAGGCAAGTCTTAAAGGAGCCGACCTCAACATACTTGTTGCAATAGACACTACTAGGGAAAACCCTAGTAGTAGCACAGGTTTTGAGGCTATCAGCAGCGCAGGAACCCGCGCTACCAATAAGGCACTACAGCTAACTGTTAGTAGTAGCGCTGTCTGAGCCCGCGCTACTACTATTGACTATATCAGTAGCGCGTTTCCTGAACACGTTGCTATTAGTTAGCTGTAGCGATTTCTTGAGCCCGCGCTACTGTTATATCTTTCACCATTTCCCCACTCCAGCTTCAATAAACTGCAATTTCCAGATACTAGGTACTACTAGATATCAATTTCATAAAGCATTATAGGTACTAGGTAGTACTCTCTCGGTTCCAAATTACTCGTCGTGGTTTTAGTTCAAATTGGAACTAAAACCACGACGATTAATTTGGAACCGAGGGAGTACTAGATAACAATTTCATATATACTCAACATGCATCCTCAAGCAGTACAATGTGACATCGACGACGATCATCATATTTAGTTCTAGATGATATCGACGATGATCATCATATGTAGTTCTACATGTGTAACACCCCAAAAATTTAACCAGGTTTTAGTTATTAAAATTTTGCCAATAGTTAAGATTTTTGCCTGCAAGAATATTTATGTTGATTTCAAAACCTTTCTTTTAACATTAAGGATTTATTTTTTTCCCAGGTGGATCCTTCCAAAACTTATTGGACTTTTATGCCATCTCACTAAAAACAATTTCCTAATCAGTAGGTTTATTTATTAAATTATTTCATCCTGAGCTTTATTCATTAAAATGACTTGTTTTAAGTTTTGGAGCTCTTTTTGTACTACAACCGTTTGATAAATTTAACTAAAAATTCCACCAAAATTTGGAGATGTCATGTGATGCCTCTAAGTCACTTTTATGCAATAATATAGTTCATTCATTGCATATTTTGAGTGCTACACATGTTTTTCTTCTCTGGTCCAGTGGACAATTTTGCACTGCAACCCTTTTAAATATTTGTTTCTAGCTTCCACCAAAATTATGGGATGTCAGTAGGAGCATATGATTCCATTATATGCAAAAATCCAGGGTTGTTCTCTGAAATTTTTGAGTGAATCAACCTCATCTCCATTCTGGTCCAACATGATGGTTTGTACAACTACCATATTCTTGCTTGCTCTTTGGCTCTTGATTCTTTCTCCTGCTTGTAGTCCTCCATACTAAACCCCTAAGTCCAGGAGCATGCAACCATTGGCATATTTTTGGTTCATGAAATAATGCCATTCACATCCTGTCCAGATTTGAAGTTCTGCAAAACTTGCACTAGCAAGTTTGTGCTTTCCACCAAATAACCTCACCACCCTCTTGTGCATCCAAAGAGACTTCAATCTGGAAGATTTGGCCACTCCAAGAAATGCCTGGGCGCCTGTGGCATTCTGTCAAACACCTGGAGTGCATGATCAGATTTGACATGTATTGTTGTTGGCATTGTGAACTTGGTCTCCTGACCAAACCACCATGTCCCTTGTTACCCTTACTAAACCTAGACTAGCCCTAGTTCTGGCCAGTCTCAACCCTGACCTCTAGGACACCCTGGCATTTCATCGAGCACCTTCCGTGCGTGCTCTGAACGCGCCCAGAGCGTGCGTATTGCACGAGCGGCACCCGAGCCGCCGCGTCACGCCCCGCACTCACCCCGGCCCGTGACCGACCGCAGCCGGCACGCCGTGTCCCCTTGCGCGCTACATGCTCCCCCTCACCGCAACACGCCAAGCAGAGCCTCGCCGCGTCCCCGGCAAGCCAAGGACTAGCCGCCACGGCCGCCCGACAGCCCTGCTCAGGCCAGCGCCGCCCAAGCCACCCCCGCTCGCCACCTGCCCCCTGGAGCTTCGCAAGCTTAGCCGCAGCTTCGTCTCCTAGAGCGCGTCACCGCCACGTCGCCCTTGCTACAGAAAGACGGTTTGCCGTTGTCCTTATCGCCGGCCGCCTCGAACAGACCTCCACCGCCTATATAATGGCCCCGGAGCTCAATCAAGTCCTGGATCAACCTCGAGTGATCCTCCTAGAGCTACCCTGGCCAGCATTCGAGGAGGGGAAGGCCTTCTTCCCCGAGTCCGGCCGATTCGGTCGCCGCCAAGCCCCGGCCGATTCCATCGCCACCAGTGCCTCTCCCTCTCGACTCTCTCCACCAAGAACTCCCCCTCCCTCTCGCGAGTGCAACCCCTCGATCAATTTCGGTCAGAGACCACTGCAGCCAAAAAATCACTCTGTCACTGAAGCCCCCTCCGCCGCGGAGCTCGCCGCTGGCGACTCCCTCAACCTCCAGCGACCCTGCGACCACCGGAAGGACCGCCTAGGAGTGGCAGACCCATTCCTGCACTCGGATGCCCGTGAGGAGCCGCCAAACACCAGCGGGGATCGCCGGAGCCCCCGCCTCTGTTCGGCCGGAGGAAGAGGAGGGAGGGCGACTGGTCAAACCTGACCAGTGGGCCAGGCAGGCCCACTGTCAGTGACCCACGTGCGTCCACGCTGGAGTAAGTGGAGGCGTATAGTCGGAATACGTCTTCGACGTGTACGAATCGTTTTCTTTTAATTCTGTTTTATTTCTTAAAAAAACAGATTTTGACCAAATGTTTGACTGGCTATATCTTTTAAAATATAACTCCAAATGAATTGATTCTTTTTCCCACCTCTCTCAAATTTAACCTAGTTTATTTTAAGATTTATTTGAAAAAAATTCAAACAACTTTTTGTGCTGTTTTTGAATTTGTGTGTTAATTCAAATTTTATTTTAAAATAGGACCTTGGAGAGAGAGAAGAAACTTTCAAAAATTTTGGAGTGCACCCCTGCCTTTACCCCATTGAAGGCAAGCATTCTGAACCCCGGCATGATATTTTTGGGTGTTCGTTGACACGTTTATCATACCACCTCATTTCGGAGAGTTGTTATTTCATGTGATGTGATCATTTGCATGAATGCATATCGGTGATTTCCATGATGTTGGAAATGAGCATACTTGTGATGACGATCATCCTCATGTGCCTTGCATGCATACCGGAAAGAATCCGGGAAAACCTCGGCCTTGGGTAGGCATGAGTTTGTCGCCGGTCTCCGTCGGGACGGTTATGTCCGGTATGGCGTGGTAAGGTATAATGAGCGGTGACTCTTTTGGTTCAAATATATTCGTTATGCTAATCATGCAGGGAATACTTAAACCTCCCGAGTCAACCATAGATCGAGTCTTGTTCCAGTAACCCCCATACTTATTTCATACTACCACTCGTCTCTACAACAAGTAGACTACGGTTCAGTAAGTTGTCAACCTCTTTCTAGCACACACCGTACAGAGAGGCCAGGGTGGAAGATACCGGTTGTAGCTGGTAGGCAGGCCACCTGGTCCGGGGGCATGGGTGTTTCCGGTTGAGACCGAGAGGGGAGGCCACCCCTTAGAGCGTGCAATATAAATTAGATCCCATGCTACGCGAGGTTGTAGCCTCCCCACTTAGAGTTTGCTTGACAGGTGTCGTGGGTGATTCCAGACACGTGTGAGTTAAGCTGGTGTGTGCAAGTTAGGTGTGTTTTCAACAAAAAGACCGTAGACGGAATTAGTCCCGATGGACTAAAGAAATCCGTTACTCGTGGGTAAAGAGTACACCCTCTGCAGAGATTAAACCTATTCGAATAGCCGTGCCCTTGGTTAAGGAGTACAGTCTGGGATGGGTCAGGTGTCGGTCTTAGTGTCGGTCTTCGGAGGTGAAACTGTTAAATCAGAACTGGTATCACGACTTGTGACATGTGACGATGATGATTATTATTTTGTTGTGGACTAACCCATGATATTATTGGTATTATCGAATATCCCTGGAATGATTTTACCTCCGGTATATATTCACTATGATTGTTTCTTTTAAAGCCCTGTATGTGGTGTCGCTCAGACGCCCGACTGTGGCATTTCTTTTAAAGCCTTGTATGTGGTGTCGCTCAGACGCCCGACTGTGGCATTTCTTTTAAAGCCCTGTATGTGGTGTCGCTCAGACGCCCGACTGTGGCATTTCTTTTAAAGCCCTGTATGTGGTGTCGCTTAGACGCCCGACTGTGGCATTTCTTTTAAAGCCCTGTATTTGCTGTCGCTTAGACGCCCGACGGTGGCATTTCTTTTAAAGCCCTTTACGTGGCGAAGCTTCAGACGCCCGATCGGTGCCTTTTATTATTAATATGTTATTGCATTTCCATAAATAACCTGCTTACATGCATCCGAGATTTATTTACCTTTGTGACTGACGTCATGAGCATAAAAATAATTTTTAGCACATCATTGTTATATTATTCTTGTATTCATAATGTTTGCGAGTACATTCAAAGTACTCACTGGCTTGTCCCTGGCTATTGTCTTGGCCAGATTTCTTGCGCGAAGAGGAGCGACCGTGAGGACAGCCCCGGAACTCACGTAATGGTGATAGCAGCCCCGCGAAGATAGGAGTTAACCTGGTCAGCTGTTCCCGTGGGAAATGGAGTCCCATAGACACTGATGATTCATAGCCCGCTTCTGCCATCAACCACTAGAAACCATTTGTTGTACTCACAGACCAGAATGGTCTTGTACTACATATTTTTTGTATTTGCTTGGAATTTCGGTATCAAGTTGGTGCCTCATCAGCTAACAGTTATCCTGGGGCTGATGAGTACAAGGGCCATTTTCTGGGAATTAGTACCCGGAGAATGGGCCGCCACAGACTTGGTATCAGAGCCAGGCTGACCATTGGCTAATCCTATCTTAGCCAGGTCGATAACTTAGGTAAACCAACCTAACAGACCCTAACCAAAACCCCACCCAAGCTTGTCAAGCAAGATAGCCACACAGTGACCCCGACACTTTTGGCAGTCGATGCCCAACCTATCAACCTAGCCTGTCGATCACGCGCCAGTAACCAGCGCTCAAGATGTCTACTTCACAAGCGTGCGAAGGAAGACTCCGTTCCCTTTTCTATAAAAAGGGCACGCTAGCCCCAACCCAGCACAACCTCTACCCCAAACCGAGCCATAATGCCTGGTCCCATAGTGCACAACGAGACCACAGCAACCAACCTTGGAGGTTTAGTGACCATACTCGCAAACCTCACCCGTCGTGCCTATGCGTTAGAAGAACCCCCAGAATATGTGGTGTACCAAGGGACCATGAGCAGTGAGAGCCGTCAATTCTGGGCCAATGTGCACATCTACGGTAGGGGTCTATCGCCATAACGCCCCTACAGGTTCACCAGAAGAACAACTTCCTTCGAGCCACAAGCCGTCCAGCTAGCTGCTCGAGAGGCTATAGTTCAACTTCGGCAGTTGTCGCCCAGAGTTAACTGTCGCTCGTTCTACTACTACCCCAGGCGTGAAGGGTATGGTAGACCACCCCAAGTTGCCAACGGAGATCACGAGACAGATCCCGCATTGTTGCACCTAGTGCGCTATGTAAGTGCACTAGAGGCACTGTTCGACCAGATCACCATTGATCTGATCGCAGCTCGAGGAGAGATGGTTCGTCGAGCCCCAGCAAGAAGAGAAGATGAGCCCGACGCCGACAACCCAGTCATGCTGTTCGGACACCCGATCGAGACCCTGAGGTCAGCACCAGCCATCATCCAAGATACTGTAATGACCCCAGAAGTGCTTCGTCGCCTTTTGGGAACACACTCCAACGGGATTGTGGCCAACAATCCCCGCGAGGGTCATCATCGCTACCCCGACCCTGCAGTTCCTCCGCCATCTCCGACTAATCCCGGCAATGAGACCCGTGGAGAAGCCTCGACATCCACCAGGCACGCCCGTTTAGACGTAAACGAGGTAGACTAAGCCGTACGAGTAGTACCGAGTTTCAGTGTATCCTCACCTTGTAATCGTGCGACCTTGTGTGTTAACGCAGCCTGTCGTTATGCCTCTGTTTTAATGGTAGCCTTGCGTATTTTGTCAACGCCTAGTTGCACATTTTCAGGGCACAGCTACCAAAACCAACCCCGACGACAACCACAGTAACACGTCTCTTTATGAGATATGTGTATCTCTGACACTGACCCGACCTTTGGAGCTAAGCTGGCAAATTTATTAGCTTTCACCACGGTAAAGTGACCCAGCTCCATTGCTATATAAAGGCCACCTTGTGATCTTACCCAGCACCCCACACTTTGTGCACCACCCTCACAACCTTTTTCCTGTCATGCCGAGCCCCAGTATTCATCTGAGAACCCCAGATGCAACCCCAAGTAGCTTTGTCAAGATATTGTGGGACTTTACCTGAAGTACCATGGGTTCTACCCAGGCACCCCAGTACGAGCTGTTCAAATCGAGAATCACTTTTTCCACCTTGTAATATTGGGCAGCAGTACACATCCCTCCTGTAGACTCCAATCAAGATCCAACAGAAGTTTCCTTCGTGGGGGATTCTATGCCAACCCACACCTGGCCATAGAAGCTGCTGCGAAGGAAGCAATTGCTCGCCTTCGATCCGCAGTACCCTATGCCCGCGAATGAGGATATTATTCCTTTCCGAGCCGTGCAGCACCCGGAGGGGTAACATCTTTTCCCGGTGGACGGATTGAGAGAGACCCAGTACTGGCCAACCTTATCCAGTACATCATCGCTCAAGAGCATTTGAACCAGCGAGTGATGGATTATCTCCAGAGTCTCGCTGATTTGAATCCTCAGATTGCAATCGGCAGACCACTGAGGCCCGACCCGGAGAGACGCATACATCGATTGGTCAACCCACTTCCTCCGATAGAAGAGGAGTGTATCCCTTTGCCAGAGACATTTTATCAGGACCCCGTCCAGTTACCGTTTTCATTTTAAACGTCACTGCTGTCTTTGTTATTGCAAGCATTTATTGTTACGTTGTAACTTATGCATGGTACCTCGAATGTGTGCGACGAGTCGATTATTTAGTTTCTACTAGTATGAGTAGTTTTCTTCATGACTAACTTATGTAACCGCGAAAAAAATCCTAGACTGAGATTTCTTTTCCCTGAGTTGCTGCAACGTTTATCCCCTTACTGCATGGATTATTTTTATTCACGCAGCACCACGGCAGCAGACTCACAATTGCTCGGACACATATGGAGCATTTGTTTTTCACAAACGGCTCTTAGCAAATCTCGAGGACGAGATTTTTCTTAAGGGGGTTAGTAATTGTAACACCCCAAAAATTTAACCAGGTTTTAGTTATTAAAATTTTGCCAAGAGTTAAGATTTTTGCCTGCAAGAATATTTCTGTTGATTTCAAAACCTTTCTTTTAATATTAAGGATTTATTTTTTTCCCAAGTGGATCCTTCCAAAACTTATTGGACTTTTATGCCATCTCATTAAAAACAATTTCCTAATCAGTAGGTTTATTTATTAAATTATTTCATCCTGAGCTTTATTCATTAAAATGACTTGTTTTAAGTTTTGGAGATCTTTTTGTACTACAACCGTTTGATAAATTTAACTAAAAATTCCACCAAAATTTGGAGATGTCATGTGATGCCTCTAAATCACTATTATGCAATAATATAGTTCATTCATTGCATATTTTGAGTGCTACACATGTTTTTCTTCTCTGGTCCAGTGGAAAATTTTGCACTGCAACCCTTTTAAATATTTGTTTCTAGCTTCCACCAAAATTATGGGATGTCAGTAGGAGCATATGATTCCATTATATGCAAAAATCCAGGGTTGTTCTCTGAAATTTTTGAGTGAATCAACCTCATCTCCATTCTGGTCCAACATGATGGTTTGTACAGCAACCATATTCTTGCTTGCTCTTTGGCTCTTGATTCTTTCTCCTACTTGTAGTCCTCCATACTAAACCCCTAAGTCCAGGAGCATGCAACCATTGGCATATTTTTGGTTCATGAAATAATGCCATTCACATCCTGTCCAGATTTGAAGTTCTGCAAAACTTGCACTAGCAAGTTTGTGCTTTCCACCAAATAACCTCACCACCCTCTTGTGCATCCAAAGAGACTTCAATCTGGAAGATTTGGCCACTCCAAGAAATGCCTGGGTGCCTGTGGCATTCTGTCAAACATCTGGAGTGCATGATCAGATTTGACATGTATTGTTGTTGGCATTGTGAACTTGGTCTCCTGACCAAACCACCATGTCCCTTGTTACCCTTACTAAACCTAGACTAGCCCTGGTTCTGGCCAGTCTCAACCCTGACCTCTAGGACACCCTGGCATTTCATCGAGCACCTTCCGTGCGTGCTCTGAACGCGCCCAGAGCGCGCGTATTGCACGAGCGGCACCCGAGCCGCCGCGTCACGCCCCGCACTCACCCCAGCCCGTGACCGACCACAGCCGGCACGCCGTGTCCCCTTGCACGCTACATGCTCCCCCTCACCGCAACGCGCCAAGCAGAGCCTCGCCACGTCCCCGGCAAGCCAAGGACTAGCCGCCACGGCCGCCCGACAGCCCTGCTCAGGCCAGCGCCGCCCAAGCCACCCCCGCTCGCCACCTGCACCCTGGAGCTTCGCAAGCTTATCCGCAGCTTCGTCTCCTAGCGCGCGTCGCCGCCACGTCGCCCTTGCTAGAGAAAGACGGTTCGCCGTTGTCCTTATCGCCGGCCGCCTCGAACCGACCTCCACCGCCTATATAATGGCCCCGGAGCTCAATCAAGTCCTGGATCAACCTCCAGTGATCCTCCTAGAGCTACCCTGGCCAGCATTCGAGGAGGGGAAGGCCTTCTTCCCTGAGTCTGGCCGATTCGGTCGCCGCCAAGCCCCGGCCGATTCCATCGCCACCAGTGCCTCTCCCTCTCGACTCTCTCCACCAAGAACTCCCCCTCCCTCTCGCGAGTGCAACCCCTCGATTAATTTTGGTCGGAGACCACCGCAGCCAAAAAATCACTCTGTCACTGAAGCCCCCTCCGCCGCGGAGCTCACCGCCGGCGACTCCCTCCACCTCCGGCGACCCTTCGACCACCGGAAGGACCGCCTAGGAGTGGCGGATCCATTCCTGCACTCGGATGCCCGCGAGGAGCCGCCAAACGCCGGCGGGGATCGCCGGAGCCCCCGCCTCTGTTCGGCCAGAGGAAGAGGAGGGAGGGCGACTGGTCAAACCTGACTAGTGGGCAAGGCAGGCCCACTGTCAGTGACCCACGCGCGTCCACGCTGGAGTAAGTGGAGGCGTATAGTCGGAATATGTCTTCGACGTGTACGAATCGTTTTTCTTTTAATTCTATTTTATTTCTTAAAAAAAAACAGATTTTGACCAAGTGTTTGACTGGCTATATCTTTTAAAATATAACTCCAAATGAATTGATTCTTTTTCCTACCTCTCTCAAATTTAACCTAGTTTATTTTAAGATTTATTTGAAAAAAATTTCAAACAACGTTTTGTGCTGTTTTTGAATTTGTGTTTTAATTCAAATTTTATTTTAAAATAGGACCTTGGAGAGAGAGAAGAAACTTTCAAAAGTTTTGGAGTGCACCCCTGCCTTTACCCCATTGAAGGCAAGCATTCTGAACCCCGGCATGATATTTTTGGGTGTTCGTTGACACGTTTATCATACCACCTCATTTCGGAGAGTTGTTATTTCATGTGATGTGATCATTTGCATGAATGCATATTGGTGATTTCCATGATGTTGGAAATGAGCATACTTGTGATGACGATCATCCTCATGTGCCTTGCATGCATACCGGAAAGAATCCGGGAAAACCTCGGCCTTAGGTAGGCATGAGTTTGTCGCCGGTCTCCGTCGGGACGGTTATGTCCGGTATGGCGTGGTAAGGTATAATGAGCGGTGACTCTGTTGGTTGAAATATATTCGTTATGCTAATCATGCAGGGAATACTTAAACCTCCCGAGTCGACCATAGATCGAGTCTTGTTCCAGTAACCCCCATACTTGTTTCGTACTACCACTCGTCTCTACAACAAGTAGAGTACGGTTCAGTAAGTTGTCAACCTCTTTCTAGCACACACCGTACAGAGAGGCCAGGGTGGAAGATACCGGTTGTAGCTGGTAGGCAGGCCACCTGGTCCGGGGGCATGGGTGTTTCCGGTTGAGACCGAGAGGGGAGGCCACCCCTTAGAGCATGCAATATAAATTAGATCCCATGCTACGCGAGGTTGTAGCCTCCCCACTTAGAGTTTGCTTGACAGGTGTCGTGGGTGATTCCAGACACGTGTGAGTTAAGCTGGTGTGTGCAAGTTAGGTGTGTTTTCAACAAAAAGACCGTAGACGGAATTAGTCCCGATGGACTAAAGAAATCCGTTACTCGTGGGTAAAGAGTACACCCTCTGCAGAGATTAAACCTATTCGAATAGCCGTGCCCTTGGTTAAGGAGTACAGTCTGGGATGGGTCAGGTGTCGGTCTTAGTGTCGGTCTTCGGAGGTGAAACTGTTAAATCATAACTGGTATCACGACTTGTGACATGTGACAATGATGATTATTATTTTTTTGTGGACTAACCCATGATATTATTGGTATTATCGAATATCCCTGGAATGATTTTACCTCCGGTATATATTCACTATGATTGTTTCTTTTAAAGCCCTGTATGTGGTGTCGCTCAGACGCCCGACTGTGGCATTTCTTTTAAAGCCCTGTATGTGGTGTCGCTCAGACGCCCGACTGTGGCATTTCTTTTAAAGCCCTGTATGTGGTGTCGCTCAGACGCCCGACTGTGGCATTTCTTTTAAAGCCCTGTATTTGGTGTCGCTTAGACGCCCGACGGTGGCATTTCTTTTAAAGCCCTTTACGTGGCGTCGCTTCAGACGCCCGATCGGTGCCTTTTATTATTAATATGTTATTGCATTTCCATAAATAACCTGCTTACATGCATCAGAGATTTATTTACCTTTGTGACTGACGTCATGAGCATAAAAATAATTTTTAGCACATCATTATTATATTATTCCTGTGTTCATAATGTTTGCGAGTACATTCAAAGTACTCACTGGCTTGTCCCTGGCTATTGTCTTGGCCAGATTTCTTGCGCGAAGAGGAGCGACCGTGAGGACAGCCCCAAAACTCACGTAATGGTGATAGCAGCCCCGCGAAGATAGGAGTTAACCTGGTCAGCTGTTCCCGTGGGAAATGGAGTCCCATAGACACTGATGATTCACAACTCCCTTCCGCCATCAACCACTAGAAACCATTTGTTGTACTCACAGACCAGAATGGTCTTGTACTACATATTTTTTGTATTTGCTTGGAATTTCTGTATCAAGTTGGTGCCTCATCAGCTAACAGTTATCCTGGGGCTGATGAGTACAAGGGCCATTTTCTGGGAATTAGTACCCGGAGAATCGGTCGCCACAACATGATATCGACGACGATCATGATATGTAGTTCTAGATGATATAGCCACACACACATATGTAGTTCTAGATGATATCGACGATGATCATCATCCTCAAGCCTGGGCGGTGGGTGTTCCTGATAGTAATTAGGATGGCCTGTCCAACACGAAGATTCTTGCCAACGAGGAATCTCTTCCACCCAACCGAGTTTAAGTGTGTGCGACCGTCTGTGTCCATGCGGTAAGTACAGGTGGTGACGAAGCCCCTTGCGGTAAGGCGTAGTCCAGCTGAGCCTTCTTCATCAGGCTCGATACCACAACTCACAGATAGGTTCTTTGGCAATTTCTGAATAAGAAAAACATATCAATTAATAAATAGCCTCACACATACTCTTGCAAATATATTTCTATTAAGTCTAGATTCCACACAACATATCATTGGACTCTACACTAAGCATATCATCGGATAATTTGCATTTGTAAGTATAACATACCATATCATGTCGATCGACCATGGTACTTATCAGGCGGGTCACGAATGGCACCCTGACAAAGTCAGCACGTGGTGGAATTATGTCCCATAGGTTGGACACGTCCTCCTCGCTCAGCCTCATTCTTTGAACTATGATGGCTTCATGAAGTGGGTCCTCATTATCTTCATCATCTTCTTCATCTGCATCATCTTCGTCATCTTCATCATCTTCGTCATCTTCATCATCTTCCACCAGGTTGAGATAAATGACAGCCAACTTGGGTCTTTCTGCTCTGAAGGAGAAGCTGATCAACTCACCACCAGTAAGACGCATGCGGGCGAGGAAACGGGCCCATCCATCTCCTCCAATCTGCGACATATTGTGTCCTTTCTCGACCTCCATAGTGTACGGCCCCCCAGGAGCCTCAAATGTCACAGTGTCTCCTGTCAGCTTGTTGAATGTCAACCTCACTTTGCATGGGACGGTCTATGTAAGAAAAGAAAATTAACACAATGCAGTAATGCCAACACTAAAACTAAAATAGTTGTTACATTTCATCTAATTTCTTACTGCCGCATGACGAAAACTCGGCTGGAAGTAGATGCCAAACAGCTTGCCAGTTGCAAGGCTGCTGGCGCACCTTGACTTGCACAGTCGACATAGTGGTGGTGGTGGTGGCGCCATTTTCCTAAAGCAATATGAGCAAAGGATTAATTATTCACTTCACAGGAAAGAAAAACAGTAGCATGTGATATTTTCCTAAAGCAATATGAGCAAAGCATCCTAAATCAACTAAATCAACTAGCATACTAAATCCAGTAGCATACTAAATCAACTAAATCAAAATGTTCTAAATCAACTAAATCAACTAGCCTACTAAATCAACTAAATCAACTAGCCTACTAAATCAACTAAATCAACTAGCCTACTAAATCAACTAAATCAACTAGCCAACTAAATCAACTAAACCAACTAGCCTACTAAATCAACTAAATCAACTAGCCTACTCAATCAACTAAATCAACTAGCCTACTATATCAACTAAATCAACTAGCCTACTAAATCAACTAAATCAAGTAGCCTACTAAATTAACTAAATCAACTAGCGTACTAAATCAACTAAATCAATCAGCCTACTAAATCAACTAAATCAAAATGTTCTAAATCAACTAGCTTACTAAATCAACTGAATCATATCAACTAAATCAGAATGTTGCATATGAACTAGCCTACTAATTCAACTAAATCAAAATGTAACAGGTAGGAGGGAGAAGGAGGGGCGACTCGAGGAGGGAGAAGAGAGTAGGACGGAGGAGGAAGGCGGAGCGAGGAGGGGCTGGCCGGCGGCGAGTGGAGGGAGAATGGAGGAGGAAGCCGGAGCAAGGAGGGGCTGGCAGGCGGAGAGTGGAGGGAGAATGGAGGAGGAAGGCGGAGCGAGGATTGGTCAGCCAGCAGCCAGTGGAGGGAGGACGGAGGAGGAGGCCGGTACCGAGTCCAGCGAGGAGGATGAGGCGACGGTGGCACAGATCGGAGGAGGGGCGACGAGGGGGAGATCGAGTGTGTGTGTGAGTGTGATCTGGATCGGATAGATGAGGGGGGAGATGGAATGGCTTAGCAGTAGCGCGCTATAGCAAAGTGCGCTACTGCTAAATGACCTATCAGTAGCGCCTTTGGCCGAGAACGCGCTACTGCTATGTTAGACATAGACATAAAGAAATACATTGATCATCAATTGTCTTTTTGTGTACAATCTGATTTGTCAATAGGAATCCTCGACGGTTGGTTTAGGAAGAGGCGAGGATTCCTATTGCGGCCACAGATCCTACACATAGAGTTCAATGAAGACCAAGTGGTTGTGAAAGTTGTAGAAGTAACATATTTAAGGTGGTACAAACTCTCTTCACGGAGCGAGGTGGGACTTAATTTTTGTAGTAACCTTAGTAGTAGTGATTATAGCATAAATGCGCTGCTGCTACGATCCTTAGCAGTAGCGCCCTTTGTTCCAACGCGTTGCTGCTATAATTGGCCTCGCCGCGGCGTCATGGGAATTTTAGCAGTAGCGCGTCCTGGTGTGTGTGCGCTACTGATAAACTTGTACCAGCAGCGAGGTCTTAAAGTGAGCGCTACTGCTAAGTAGCAGCAGTGCCTGATTTTAAAGCGTGCTGCTGGTAAGATTCTGTGTATAGGCTTTTCCCTAGTAGTGAGAAGAGGCTCGAATGGGGGTGTTCATGCCCAATAGAGAGAGACGAGCTTACGCGCGCCTTGGGAAATCCTGAACACACGAGAAGAACACGAGGCAAAGGCGTTGTTTCGTGGTATAAGGTGTTTGCGGACTGGAACGACGACTACAGAAGCCATGCGAGAAAGAAGATGGAGGAGGAGAAGAAGAGGAAGCTGGAGGAGGAGCAGAGGAAGCAGGAAGCAGAACGCCATAAAGGCCTAGAATTAGCGCACGCGGAGTTGGCACTCCAATTCCAGCGGCAGCAGCAGCAGATCGACTCACTTAACCAGGAAAGGGGGTCTCTACAGCGGCAACAGCTAGCGGATCCAGCATTGGATAGCACCATCCCATCCATGCTGAGAAGCAGCATGGGTTCTGCATCGGGCGATGAGACACTACTACTGGATAGATACCCTGTGGATGACATCATTGATAACACTAATTGTGAGCTACACTTCAAAATGAAGAACATATCCATCAAGGTGGCGGACGGCGTTGCTTATAAAAATCCCCCTGAAGCAACCTTCCATTCCAATCCGATTCCAGCTGCTTATGTTCGTGTCGCGGTTGATGAAGTGGTGGCAGAATATTGGGGGCTATAGCTTGACATTACATCGTATCATTCTATGGATAAAGGATTGCATTGTCTTTCCAGGGCCACCAACACCGCGTCCACCGACTCCTCCTCAAAATCCGCCACCGCGTCAGCAGACTCCCGCTCCTCCAAGTCATCAGCCATCGCCTAAGCAGAGTCCTTCTCCTTCAAGTCAGACAATGCGTCAGTTCACTCCTCCTCCTCCAAGTCCAGCACCACGTCAGTCCACTCCTCCTCCTCCAAGTCCGGCAATGCGTCAGCCCAGTCCTCCTTCTCCAAGTCAGGCACCGCGTCAGCCGTCTCCGCCGTCTCAGTGGGCTCTGCCGCCTAAGAAACAGCGGAAGAGAGCCGCCACAGCTATGGCGGCAAGCCGTACAAGTACAGGAGGCAAGAGATAACAATTTGGTCCAAGCCCCGCGCCTCTTCCAAAGAGGCCTTCCAACATGACCGAAGAGGAAAACAAAGCCGAATGCAGGGGCCCAATTGGACGCTCATTTTTGGACCAAAACTGCCACCGCCACCAAAGGAGAAAGTGCATGAGCATGTCACTGACCACTTTATTCATATGGCTTAACCACCAGCTCCATAGCCTGTTGACTCGGACTATGAGCGCAAATCAGGAAGGCATATCAAGCACACCAAAAGAAGGAGTTGAGCTCGAGCTCCAGCCAAGCAGTTGCCAACAAAGGCAGGAAAACTGTTCCCCAGCTGGGAGAATAGGCGGTGCAATCGATCCCCCCGCTCATAGTACCAACACACATGAGTACTGGCATGGCCGATCATGTGGTAATAACCAACGATCATAGAAGGTAGGCTGCAGAGATCGGATGCACTATAGAACAACTCCTAGAGCTCGAGCCCATGAAAACTTTTACAAAGCAGGAACTAAAACGGAAATATGCCCGCGGAGAACCTTTGGTCAAGCCTGAGGAGGTCAATAAGCTCTCAACGAGAATGTATGAATTGCACGAATGGTACATGAAAATTGCCAAGACAACCAATCGGGAGTCCCTCATGGTGAAAGTCAAGGCAGAGCATTACATCCATGAGAATGCTCTGTATGTTCAGTTTATAGAACTATTTCAGTTATTCAATCAAGACGCACTCGACAAATCGATTATCGGTTGCTATTTTCTATAAGTGATTTCTTTCTGTAATTTAAGTCTCAAGCTAGCTGTAGTGCTCATTGATCATTACATGTATCGTCACTATATTCTTTTCTGTGGTATTATGCAAAATGAAGATCTATGAAATGAAAAAAGCTGGACACGATGGCATTGGGTTCATTGACCCAACTTCCATTAATCAAGACACATGGTCACAGAAATTCTATCGAACAGAAATAGAGAAAAGCTTGCTAGAGTTCTTGAAGCGCCTAAATATCAATCGAGATATATTACTTCCTTACAACTTCGGGTGAGTCACATTGTCTTGTACTATAAATTATGTTTTTGCTTACTATCTAGATGTTAATAAGTGTATAGGGTTTAGGGTAGTTGATGAGTGTTATGCACATGCCCGCTTAATTTATACATGCAAATGTGTGCGCATGCAATTTCCACTTGATCTTGTTAATCATTCAAGTTGACGACGGAAAAGTTGAAGTACTGGACTCGCTACTTAGACCAGTTGAGTAGTAGGAAATCATGAAGGGGATGGTCAATAGGTAATTTCAATCATTATCGAACTATATGTCAGCCTCTTTAATTCGTCATTTCCTGATATCAACTAATTAATAACTCCTCTATTCATTTTGTTTGCCGACAGGAAGGGCTTGGGAAAAGTTCATCAAAATGGTTCCAGGACAATGGAAAGAAAACATGTCTTGGTATCGACCCAAGGTAATTAATTAAGTAGTACTAGCTAGCTACCATCTCTTTAATTCTAGTTTCAATACCATTAATTATCATGCTTGATTATTTATTATTTGATTGAATTCTATTCTCGTAAAGGCCCTGAAGCAGGCGCGGGGGAATGATTTATGTGCATACT
The DNA here is from genome assembly GCF_002162155.2 of Triticum dicoccoides. Lineage (NCBI taxonomy): Eukaryota > Viridiplantae > Streptophyta > Magnoliopsida > Poales > Poaceae > Triticum > Triticum dicoccoides. Next base: position 664,661,053 of record NC_041393.1, read on the forward strand.
ACGTTTGCGAGAACATACGCATGATGGCGTACGAAAGGAGCAGAGCTGATAGACAGCTATGGGTATGTTTGCGAGAACACTATTCACAATTTTTACATCATTATTGATATCTAATATATATACACACAACTAATACATGCATATTGATCTCCTTCTTTAAAGTTCAAGGAGATGTGGGATAAGCTCCTACCAACGGATCACGTATGAGAAATTCAAGAAGAAATATCGGGATTTTTGCTTGACCAGGTCACAGATCCAAAAGGAGAATCCCAATACCCGCTACCGCAGTAATGCCTCCATGTAGAAGAAATTGTATATACCAAATTGTATATATACATGTGTATCTGTGAATAGTGGTGCGAGATGCCATCTCACAAATAATGACTCTGAAGGCTCAATTCAACTTGGGTAGAGAATGCTACGACGCGATAATGATAGTATTTGGACGCATTCTACCCAAAGGCCATGTACTGCCTGCAAACCTGTACTAGTCAGACAAAATCCTCCTTGCTCTTAAGATGCCCCATGAGAAGATACATGCCTATGAGAAAGGATGTGCCTTATTTAGGCTTGAGTATGCGGACTTGAACTATTGTTCCATTTGCAAGTCTTCCAGGTATATTGTGGTAGTATGGGTGAGAAGACACAGAGAAAAATCCCGGTTCATGTTCTTCGGTATATGCAAATCGTACCAAGACTTCAACGTCTTTCCATGGTCGAAGAGACAGCCAGACAGATGACATGGCACAAAATGGGCAAAATAACCGAACTAGATGCAGATAGGAATCTGATGATGGTACACACATCGGATGGTGAAGCGTGGAAGCGCTTCGATGCATTACATGCGGAAAAAGCAGGAGATCCAAGGCATCCTTGAATTTCCATCAAAACAGATCGGTTCAATGTGTTTGATCTGACGGCTACCCAATACAGTTGTTGGCCTGTATTTATCTTTCGACTTGATCTCCCCCTCGGACATATTATGCAAAGAAAGAACATTTTCCTGACGTTGATAATTCTAGGGCTGAACTATCCGGGGAAGAATATGAATGTTTACAAGCAGCTGCTTAAGGACGAACTGCAAGAAGCTTGGGATAATAGGTTCAACACATACGACGCCTTTAACAAACAGAACTTCATAATGCGTGTCTAGGACATGTACTCGACGCATGACTTGCCGGTGAATGCACTATTCGTTGGCTGGTGTGTGCATGGAAGGTTCCCGTGCCCCACATGCAAGGCAACTCTTGAGTTTCGTTGGCTGCAGGCGGGTCACAACTTTTCTTGCTTCGACTTGCATAGACAGTTCCTGGATCCTTGCCATAAGTTCACGAAAGACAAGAAGAACTTCATGAAAGGTAGAGTTGTCAAAAACTCTGCACCACCTCCGTTGACAGGCCAAGAGACCCAGGATCAGTAAAACGCTTCCGAGCTAGATCCAGAGCGTCCAGGGTATTTCAAGGGGTATAATTCGAAACACGCCTGGACTCACAAAACATACTTATGGGATCTGCCTTACTTCAAAGACCTCCTTTGCCCACACAACATCGACGTGATGCACACTGAAAAGAATATCACCGATGCACTTTTTGGTACATTGTTTGGCATAGAGGGGAAGTCAAAGGATAATACTAAGGCTAGAGTCGATCAAGAGGCGTTATGTGATAGACCATTACAAAACATGAAAGAACCGAAATGAAAGCAGAACTGGACAAAGCCAAAGCCATGGTTCAATCTTGGAAGGCCAGCTATGAGGGAAATTATCTTGTGGGTTAAAATGCGGTTGATGTTCCTCGATAGGTATGTAGAAAATCTAAAGAGGGGAGCGAGTCTTGACAAATTGAAAATATTTGTTCTCAAGAGTAATGATTGGCATATATGGATTGAGAAAGTAATGCCGGTGATGTTGCGTGGCTTCATCCCTGAGGATGAATGGCTAGTACTGGCAGATCTGAGCTATTTCTTCTGTGTTCTTTGTGTGAAAGAACTATTGCCGGTCGTGCTAGTAGAAATGGAAGAGTTGGCGCTGGAGTTTACCTGCAAGTTAGAGAAGATCTTTCCGTCGGGCTTCTTTAATCCAATGCAACACTTGATTTTGCATCTCCCGACCGAGGCAAGATTGGGGGGGGCGTGCAAAATTGTTGGTGCTACACAACTGAGAGGATGCAGGAGACGCTCCGAGCAAAATGTAAAAATAAAAGATGAATTGAAGCATCGATGGCCGAGACATTCATTATTGAGGAGGCGGCAAACTTTGTGATAGCACATTATGAAGCCAAATATCGTCATTAACATAATCCTAAGCATCGGTACAATGATGGCGACCATAACAAAGGTGGATCCAACGTCAGCCTATTCAAAGGGAATCTCGCACCGGCCGGTGCTTCGAAAACAATAGCATTGGATGTCGAAGAATGGCGGACCATTTCATTTTATATATTCACCAACCTAACAGAAGTGCGGCTGTACATCGACTAAGTTCTCGTGGTACATTGTTTTGCAACTTCTAATTCCTTTGAACTACTCTTATTCCGGGATATTTTTTGATACAGTCGATACGTCGCCAAATTCTCGGATGGAGCGGTGATCCAAAAGGAATCCGTCGAAGAGTATGAGCTTCTGGCAAAGCAAGGAGGCGGCTTTCCCAGTTTCATCCCTTGGTTCAAACAAACGGTAAATTCCATTAGACAATTCTCATTTCTTTCTCTTGTGTGCTCGTACCGCTCACGAGGCGGTGAGGGGTGGCCGATATTTTCCATGCTAGATGTGTTATTCTCACAATGAGTGTTTATTCACTTCTCATTGCACGAGAGTACGACAAAGGTATTAGGGAGACCCAGTCTGAAATGAAAAATGAATTTACTTTATGTTGTCAAATAATAAATTCCTTGGAATGTGTTGGTATGGAGGGCACCCATGGATACGGTTAGCCATGGAAAGTGAAAGTATGGGGGAAATGGGAATAAACTTTATTTTGTGTTTGCGAACCTCCTACGATATATCTAGCATGGAAAGTGTTGGGAACTCTAAGTCATTTTCGTTGGTGGGAAAAGTATGCCTCCCAAAATGTTTTTATCTCTTAGTTTTCGCTTGGAGCTCTAGCACCTCTACAAATCCCTACTTCCTCCGCGCAGGGCCTTTCTTTTACTTTATGCAATTTTTATTTTTTTACTTGAGTCTCCATCTTCTCTTATAAAGCACCAACTAAGGGGCATTATGACCGTGAGCATTGGGTATAGCTAGTATTCCAGTGTGTTTCATGAATGGATCAATGATTGAGCATGGGCTATGGATAAATTGCTTTAGTGTTAATATTTTGAAAGACATGTTTGCTTGTTGATATGCTTGAGTATTAAAGTCTTTATGTCAAAACTAGACTATTGTTTTGAACCATATAAAAGTCCAAATGTCCATGCTGCAAAGAAAATAATATGTGATGAACATGTTAGGCAGCATTCCACATCAAAAATTCTATTTTTATCATTTACCTACTCGAGGACGAGTAGGAATTAAGCTTGGGGATGATGATACCTCTCCAATGTATCTATAATTTTTTATTGTTCCATGTTGTTATATTATCATTCTCGGATGTTTTACAATCATTTTATGGCAACTTTATATCAGATTTTGGGACTAATATACTGACATAGTGCCAAGTGCCAGTTGCTATTTTTGCTTGTTTTTTATATCGAAAAAAATCAATATCAAACGAAGTCCAAATGCAGCATAACTTTTTGGAGATTTTTATTTGACTAGAAGACATCCAGTGGGCCAAACAAGCACCCCGGGGGGTGTCCCGAGAGGGGCACAACCCACTAGGGATCGCCTGGGGGCCCAGGCGCGCCCAGGTGGGTTGTACCCACCTGGGTGGCCTCCCGCATCGCCTATTCACTCTATAAATGCCCAAATAGTACAAAAACCCTAGGGGAGTCGACGATTTTTTTACAACCGCCGCCAGTTCCAAAAACCACGAGATCCAATCTAGAGCCCATCTCCGGCGCTCCGCCGGAGGGAGAAATCATCACCGGTGGCCATCTTCATCATCCCGGCAGCCACCATGACGAGGAGGGAGTAATCCACCCTCGGGGTTGAGGGTTTGTACCAGTAGCTATGTGTTTAATCTCTCTCGTGTTCTTGAGATGTCACGATCTTGATGTATCACGGGCTTTATTAATACTGTTGGATCATATGGTGTTTTCCCCTCTCTATCTTGTTATGAATTGAGTTTTCCCTTTGAAACTTTGTTCTTATCGGATTGAATACTTTTATGTACTTGAGAGCACTTGATATATGCCTTGCATATGAATACCCTTGGTGACAATGGCTACTATATTGATTCACTTGATATATGTTTTGGCACTCAACTCGCGGATTCCCGAGGTGACATTGGGGTAATCTATGCATAGGGGTTGAGGCATATTCTCGTCTTTTGTTTCTCCGGTAGAAATCTTGGGGCACTCTATGAGGTTCTTTGTGTTGGACTGAGTATTATGAATCTGAATTTGCTTTGGTGTTATTTTAGTACAAACTCTTGATAGATCGATTGGAAAGAATAACTTGGTGTTATTTTAGTACGAACTCTTGGAAAGATCGATCGGAAATAATAGCTACAACAATTTCTTATTATGTTCTCCGCTAGATAAGAACTTTGGAGTGATTCTTCATCACACGTTGAGGGATGGTTATATGATCCAATTAGATTAACATTGTTGAGAGATTGCACCTGCGAAAGTACGGACCATAGGCCTCATTTTCAAGCATTGCAATATCATTTGTGCTCCGTTTTATCAATTGCTACCTTGTGTTTTTAATTGTTCCCATTACAAAATTCAATATCTACTATCATTTCTACTCATTTATTACCATCTCTTCGCCGAACTAGTGCACCTATACAAATTACCATTTGTATTTGGTGTGTTGGGGACACAAGAGACTCTTTGTTATTTGGTTGCAGGGTTGTTTGAGAGAGACTATCTTCATCTTACGCCTCCCACGGATTGATAAACCTTAGGTCATCCAGTTGAGAGAAAATTGCTACTGTCCTACAGAACTCTGCGCTTGGAGGCCCAACACGTTTCTACAAGAATAAATTTGCGTAGTAGACATCAAGCTCTTTTTTGGCGCTGTTGCCCGGGAGGTGAGTGATTGAAGGTATATCTTTAGGTCTTGCAATTGAATCTTTTAGTTTCTTATTTTATCACTAGTTTGGTTTGTCAAAAGAAAACTACAAAAATATGGAATTGAAACTGCATCATATTATTCATCTTTATAATGTCTTTCGTGAAAATTATGGAAATGAAAATTGTGCTCAGTTGATAGAAGAAGAATTCAATAGAATGTTTGGCATAAATGATGAGCATGATTGCAATGATGCTAGTATGAATTCTTTGAATATCCATGATGCTATTGATATGCAAAGCCATAAGCTTGGGGGTGCTATGTTTGATGACAATGATATTTTTAGTCCCCCAAGATTTGATGTGCAAATTTGTTATAATGATTGCATGCCTCATATTTATGATGATGTCGGTGTACTAAAATAGGGCGCTCTTTTGTACCCCTTACTTGTGCACGGGCAGTTAGTGTCGCGCCCACGACCACTCCTAAGCAGGGCAGAGGCAGGAAATCGGAGCAACAAGACGACCCAAGCAACGCCAAGAGAGAGGCATAAAGAGCAAGAAGGCGAAGTGGTTTCCCCCAGCAAGATCCTTGCCGGGGCGGCCTCCTTGCCGGGGAAGCCTACCTAACGCCAGCAGGGCGCGCTGCCCTTGAGCCCCAGTTCCTCCAAACGCCACCAACCGTGTTGGGACCAAGGCTCGGGAGGCGCCTCCATGATGGCATGCAGATCTTTGTGAAGACAAGAACAACACTCTAAATCAGAAGAGTAGAAGACGACGAACCTTAGTGAGATCCTTGCCGAGGAAGCCCACAGGACCACCGGGAAGATCCTTGCCAGGGATGACCGCAACACCACGGCAAGACCCTCACTGGGGCCCCAGCAAGGCCCTTGCCGAGGGCGTCCGCGAGGCCGCAGCCAGGCCCGCACCCGCCAAGCTTTTTTGCCAGTACTCCCATGAAGTTGCCATCCCACCAGCTGGGCAGGCACCTGCATGTCGATGCAAGGCTCCTCGACCAACTCAGCACATGCCTACGTGGTGGCATGCAAATATTCGTGAAAGCCCTACCACCGCGCCACCTCAGCTGTCTGCCAGCTTACATGGCACCACCGCCTCGCTGGCCCAGGCGCGTGTCGAGGCGGGGCTAAGCGGCGGTAAAGGGAAGGGGACACGTCATGGGCGCATTAAATGTGTTTTGTCCTGTAATAGCTAGTGATAGGCTTAACCACAGTACCCCGATGCCACCTCCTGTGTGCCATTGTGGCGATCCCTGTGCCTATAAAAGGAGACCCAAGGCATCGAGGAGAGGAATTCAGACTTTTGGACAAGTTACGCTCGTTGTAGCTAGTTCAAGAACATCAAGAACATAGATATACACATCCAAGCAGAACTAGGGTATTACGCATCTCTGCGGCCCAAACCTGGGTAAAAGATCCGCGTGCTCATACTGACTGTTGATCCCGCTCTCCTCACGACCCAGCGCCCCGCAACCGCAGTAGGGATCCTTGTGATCCCATAGGTGTCGCTTCCCACCGGCATCTTTGGCGCGCCAGGTAGGGGGCGCAGTAGTGAGCATCTGGTTTAGCAGCTAGTAGCGTAGCCCTTCATCGCCATGGCTTCAGAGGAAGAAGGCGACCAAGCGAGCAGCCCCATCGGTGGATGCGGCGAGCGTTCGCGTGACGACAAGAAAAGCTAAGACATGCAAAAACTTGGAATAATTCCTTCTTATATAAGGTTATCTTCCTCGGAGATCTTTCCTCTGTATGGGAAACCTGCACACAGTGGGGCCCTTCCATTATCGGCAACGCTCTTGGTCTGTTTCGAGTCCGCTCAACAGATCGAGCTGCTGCGTCGAGAGCGGCAGGGTGGCCTTCCGCCATCGGCGGCGCTCTCGCTCGGCCTCGACTCCGCTCGGCAGTTCGAGATGCCACGCTGAGAATGGCAAGGTGGTTTGTACGATGGCAAGCACACCCTGCCGGCCGCTAAAGGATCCGTCCTTCGAAGCGGAGCGGTTTGGGGGTTACCCGTTGGCAAGCCTACCCAGTAAGCGTAGGGTGGACATACAGAGAAAGATTAAACAGGGAAATAACATGCAGAGTTATATTACACCAATTGTTACCGCGGTTCTAACTAAAGATGTGAATTGTCTTGGTCATGAACCCGTAGCGATAACAAGAAACGGGGTGCCTAGTCCCGGCGCTGGCCCTCTAACCTCTGGATTCCATCGATGCGGCTGATGATGGGCTCAATGTGCTCCTTGATCCCTGAGATGTCTGCATCGCCTGGCAAGCTGTCCAGCGCAGCGTCGAAGTCGAGGTCGGGGTTCCAGAAGGCCAGCTTGGTGAGGACCTTGGTCATGGCGCCCTGGCAAATCATTCGGGACTCGTTGGCCAAGAACACCCTCGAAGAACAAGGTCAGCTTGGCATGGGGCTCGTGCCTGATTCTGGGGCATACCTCACTTCTGGCATCTTCATGACGATCAGCTGCTTGGTGATCCTGTCGGCAACGTCGGCGAGGCGGTCGGTCCAGATTTTGTCGCCCTTCACGGAGTCTGCATGGTTGGCAGCGTCGTTCTTCTGCAACTGCTTCTCCTCCACCAGGCTCTTGGACAAGGCTCCTTCCCGAGTCAGGGCCTCCGAAAGCGCCCCCTCAAGGCTCACCAGCTTGAGCTTCGGGTCCTTGATGGTGTCGTTGGCCGTGGAGAGCAGCCCGGTCTTGCTGACGAGCGCGGAGTGCGCTTCGACCAGAGCCTCGTTGAGCGTGTTCTTCTCCGAGGATAGCTCCAGGATTTTCTTCGCCAGGCCGTCCCGCTCCGCCTCCAGATCCTTCACTTTGTTGTCGTGGGCCAGGGCCAAGGCATCGAGCGCTTCCTTGTGCTTATGCTCCAGCACTTGGTTCCGTGTCGCAGCAAGCTTCTCAACCTCCTCGTCCCTGCCATGGAGCATAGAGGCAAGCGTCGTCTCACGGGCGGCAAGATCCTCCTCCTGGGAGGTCAGCTCGGCCTCGCGCTGAGACAAGATGGCCTCGGCCTTGGAGGCCTCCTCCCTCGCTTCATCCCGGGCCTTCTCAAAGTCGGCCTGCTTCAGGAGGACCTCCAGGCCGCGCTGTGCCAGCTGGTCTTGGGCGGCCTTCAACTCCTCATGGGCCTGGCGAAACCAAGCATGTGCCTCGGCAACGCACTCCGCAAGGTCTGCCTCCACCTTGTGCTCCACTGCCTCCTTGGACTTCACCTTGACCAGACGGGCGTGGTGGATATCCTAAAGCTTGTTGTAGCTGGCACGCATGACCTGGAGGAGCCGCTCCTCTTGGGTGCCGCCACCAGTGCTCGGCTCGTCGATGACCTCAAGCCCGATGGTGGCGAGCACTTCATCGTCAAATGCCCCCCCCTCGGCCGGTGCCCTTGTGCTTGTTGTCCCTGGGAGGTGAACGAAAACGTCGTTGCTCACCTTCATGTACTTGCCCGAGCCCGAGGCACCGGACGAGGAGGGTTGGTCGTCAACCACCTCATCCTCGGCGGAGGCCTTGCCGACCTCCTCCTCGGCAGCGCCCTTGTCGGCCTCCTCGGCAGCACCCTCGTCGGTCTCCCCGGCAAGTCCCTTAGCGGCATCCTCGACCGCGGCCTCGGCAGCCTCCTCAGTGGCGACCTTCTCAGCCTCAGCCATGGTGTCCCCAGCAGCCTCCTTGATGATGGTGTCGGTGTCCCCCTGGTC
>NC_041393.1:664670201-664680275 GCF_002162155.2 Triticum dicoccoides
CGCCAAAGGAGGAAATGAGGTGGGGCTGAAGCCAAGGTTTAGGAGGCAAGAAAGAAGAGCAAGGGAGAACGAATGACTCACTCGTGCCAGGCTGGGAAGATGTGGCCCCCTCCCCACCAACACTTGTTGCCTGGGTGGAGCCACCAGCGCCCAAGTCTACCTCCTCCTCCGTGTGCATGGGCTCGGTATCTGGCGCCCTTGCCGGGGACACCCCTCGGGGCGGTGTGGTTGATGGGGGCGGCATGGAGAGGGAGGCCCTTGGTGGATCCCCCTACTGCCTCTCTTCTCCTGCAAACCGCGGCAAGGTCAACGACAAGAGAATCGGGCCCCGACAAGCGCTGTCAAAGGATGGATGGTGAACTTACGCTGGGGGCTGAGCCGGGAGCTACATCGCGGGCTGCTGTCCGGACTGCTCTCCACCACCAGCGGTGCCTTTGAAGTGCCCATCAGGGGCGAGCTGCCCATCGAGGCTTTGGCCCTCTTTGCCGCCCGCTGAGCCAGTGTCTCCGTCTCCCTGCAAGAGTAAGCCAAATCAAGGAGGGCAGCATGATTCGTAAGGATGGAAGCGGCGAGAGGCGGAACACATACTCGTCCTCTTCCTCCTCCTCTGTTGCCTTCCTCTTCCCCCTCGGGCTGAGGAATGAAAAGTCAAAGTTGATGTCCATGCCGGCGCCTGCGGGGCGAGGGGGAGGTGAAGGAGTCCGGAAGCGTTTGGATGAAGAAGAGGCGGGCATCCTCTTCTTCGCCGCCGCGGTATTTTTCTTCGCCGCCGCGGCCTCCTTCTTCGCCGCCGTGTCCCTCGTCACGCGCGCGGCCTCCCCTGGAGCCCCTTGCCGCGCCACGGCCTTGCCAGACTGGACCGGCTCTCTAGAACCGGCCCGACGCAAGACGCGTCTCTTCTTCGGGACCGAGGGTCGCCGGCCTTGGCCTCCCCCTCGGACGATTCCTCACCCATGCCCCTGCCAGGGGGGCCTTAGTGCTGGTGCCGCGTGCCTCCTTGGCGGACCTCACCCACTCGGCGAGCTCCTCCTCCTCTGTGGCTGCGGCGGCATCGTTCTCCATGCCAGCAGCGTCACCGTCAAGCTTGGCGAGCTCCGCCTCCATCGCCCTGGCGGCAATGTAGTTCAACTCTTCCTGGGTGGTGTCTTGGATGAGCCGCGGCTCGTCATGGTCGCGTCCATCGACCAAGTTGGCGAAGAATTCCTCCACCACGCATGTCGGGGACTCGACCCAAGCAGGGTCGAGACCGTGTGCATTGAAGACCGGCATCATGTCAAGGATTTCCGCCCGCCGGGAGTTGTTGCTCAGAGGGACCACTCTCAGTGGCAGCCCGAACAAAGGCCCCTTGACGACCTTGCCGGACTTCGCGGCTTTGCCGGCCCTCCTCACAATGCCGTTGTCGTACTCGTCAAGCTGGAAGAGCCTCCGACAGTACCAGGAGTGCCCCAGCACCGTGAAGTTGTTCTGCAGGCCGGTGCGGAGCCGCATGATGTGGCCACGTTCTTGAAATCCCAGGCTGGCCTCCCCTTGTTTTGCAGCGGAGAAATCTAGTGGCGGATGAAATCCGCCGCGATCATATCGAGGGTGAGCCCGGCCTCGGTGAGGCGGCGGATCCTGGTGGTGGCAATCGAGAACTTCTTGTCATTGGGGTCGAGGTCGCTCCAGTTTGCGCTGCGGGGCAGCGGCTCCTAACAAACGCCCCGGCAGAACTCCGGTGGGTCCTCCTCCATGATCCAGCACCACCGGCCCCGCCACTCTTCCCACCTGTCCTTCGTGGCGCCATCTGGGTACGTGCCTCGCCCCTGAGTCCTCGGGATCCAGGTGACGGTCCCAGAAAGAGCGCCCCCAGGTTGGACGCGGGGGATAAAGTAGTGGCAGAAAAGTGTCGTGCTGGGCACCATCTCGACGAAGCCCTCGCAGAGATGGGCGAAAACGCCAGGTACGCCATGGTGTTCGGCGTAAGATCCAACAAGTGGAAACCAAAGGTGCGCATACTATCATTGAAGAAGTCGGAAAAAGGGGGCCAGATCCCGCAGAAGAAGTAGTCGACGAAGAATGGGTACCGTTTCTGGCGCCCTTCTTGCAATCCGTGGGGAGGACACGCGTGGCGGGGTGCGCTGGCATCGCTGCCCCCCACAATGGCTTGTAGTAGTCCTTGAGCTCGAGGGCATCGACAGACGACGGGATGAAGTAGGCGGCCTGCGCCCGCGGCGCCGCTGCCTTGCTATCCGGCGTCTCCTTCTCCCTCGTATCCTCGGCCACGCCTTTACCCATGCCAGTTTTGGGCGCCATGGTGTCTGGGAAGAGAGCGAGAAGCTGGCGGTGGTGGAAAGCGCAGCAGCAGCGAGCAAGAGCTTGGAGAGGAAGAAGATGGGGACGACGATGGCGAGATTGGGGAACGCACAAGGGGTAAATGAGCTGCGTGCCCGCGATTATTCCTTTTTATGGGGAAGACGTGGGCCACCTCTTTTCCCATTTATTGCGACGTGATGCATGCCCCCCATGGCACACACGCCCCCACGTCACGCATTCAACGGTCGTCATGGGGAAGCGCAGCAAACGGAAAGTTACCGCGGTAAAAACCGCCCTGCCTGCTCGTGCACCGTTCTGGGCCTGGCCCAACAACTTGTCGCACTTATGTGTGGACCAGGCCCGGAGGCTCCTGTTGCTGTACTAAAATAGGGGCGCTCTTTTGTACCCTTTACTTGTGATCCAGCACCACGCCCGCGACCAAAGCCATCAAGCAGGGCAGAAGTAGGAAATCGGAGCCACAAGACGACCCAAGCAACGCCAAGACGGAGGCATAAAGAGCAAGAAGGCGAAGTTATTTCTGACGAAGCTATGTACCTAGGGTAGTGTCATGGACCTGTCCAAACTACCCTACCCAAGGACATCTCTAGAAGAAACCACCTGTCAATCGACTCAGAAGTGTTCCACTCGACAGACTCGAACACACTCGACCATGAAGCCAACCACTCGACCATGAAGCCAACCACTCGACGGCCGGGAGATCTAAAGTCACTCTACATGCAAATGGCCGGTCATTGAGTAGCTTTTATGGTCATCATAGCACTTTACTTATGGCGTTACCAGTAACGCCCGACCTTAATGTACCTTAAACCCCACATAACTGAGGGCCGGAGGGGTCTGGCAAACTCTATATAAGCCACCCCCCTCCTCAGTGTAAAGGGTTCGCACCCCTGTAACTCATACGCATATAATCCAGTCGACCGCCTCCGGGCTCCGAGACGTAGGGTTGTTACTTCCTCCAAGAAGGGCCTAAACTCGTAAATCCCTTGCGTATACAACTACTCCATACCTAGGATCTTGCCTCTCCATACCTACCCCCCTACACTACTGTCTGACTTAGAACCATGACAGTTGGCGCCCACCGTGGGCCAGGTGTCCTAGCGACTTATTAGAGAAGTTGCGATTTTTTCCGATCTCCTTCATCATGGTTTCAGGTAGAGTTTTGGTTGAGGGCCGCGAGATCCATCTCGGCGCGCTCACGTTCATCGCCGACGACTCTGCTTGGCTTCAGGAGGCTCCGATCGACATCGACGCGCTCCCAGTCCGCGGAGCGACGCACTTTCGCGTGTGCGTCCACGGCATCCTCCTGCGGCAACCGTCGACCCAGTATCGGTCGATCTTTGTGTCGTCCTTCCTCCCTATTTCCCGTTGGTGCAAGCGCTCCGGTCGGTCGAGGCTTCAGCGGTGGGTGAGGCACACGGTGGCATGCCAGTCGGCCGCCTCCCAAGTCGCGGAAATCAAGCCCGACGAATCTCTCTACGGCCTGTTCGACCTGTCGACTGGCTCCACAGAGACTGCATCCGAGTGCGACAGCAGTGATCCAATGGTGGAGGTTCTTATGGTCGATGGACCACGCGGTCCACCCGGTTTTCCCTGCATCGACGGAGGCGACGGCGGAGGCGATCCATCGCATGCCCATGAAGAGTATCTTCCTGAGCCCCTCGCTTCGCTGCAGAGGGAAGATCTTCACCACCGGAACATCGATACGCTACACACTCCTATCGTTGGAGAAACCCCCGAGGCCCATGCCTTAGAGGACGTGCACTTGGCCAACTTAGCTGAGCGCACTCGACTGGAGAACCTTCAGCGAGCACTCGACGAGTGTGCGCGGCAACGGGTTCCGGAATCCAGTCGACGTCAACTCTTTCCACCACCAACCCAGGTATATCGAACTCCGATTCAGAATTTAGCAGCCGAAGCCCGTATAGCAGAGTCAATTCAGCCTTCCCAGTCAGAGGCTGGTAGAGGCTTGTTACAGATCAGAGATTTACTCCGGGCAGCCGGAGATCAAAATTCAGCTGTATCGCAGTCGCGGAATAGGATTCACAACAGATCCGTAGCTGCAAATACAGTACAGTCGGCTCATAGCCCCAGATCGCCCCCGAGGCGTGAGGAGCGTGGAGACCGGCGTGATCACTACAAGAATCGTGAGCAGTATGATCACCGAATCGATCGCGATGATCGACGTTGAGTGCCCACCCCTCCCCCAAGGAGTGGATCGTACGCATCTCGACAACAGGATGATAGACGCCATCACAGTGTTGGGCGAAGGATTCCAGTTGACCCCAGGGAATCAGGCTTTGATGCGAGATCCATTATCGTTCAAGGTTTGGTCGACAGGAATAAAGCTCACCGAGAAGGTCACGACAGAGATGTACCCACCAGCAGCAGAGTGCATGTCTCAGGACCAGAGTGTTTCAGCAGAGCCATCAGGGCCGCGGTGATTCCTCCCAACTTCAGGTTGGCGACTGGAGTCAGTAAGTTCACTGGTGAGTCCAAGCCTGACACTTGGCTCGAAGACTACCGAGTGGCTGTTCAGATTGGCGGCAGCAATGATGAGGTCGCCATGAAACTCCTGCCTCTTATGTTGGAGGGCTCGGCCAGAGCATGGTTGAATCAGTTAGCACCCAATAGCATTTACACTTGGGAAGGTCTTGCCCGAGTGTTTGTCAGAACGTTTGAAGGAACTTGCAAGCGACCAGCAGGACTGACAAAGCTGCAATCTTGTGTGCAAAAGTCGAATGAAACTTTGAGAGATTACATCCAGAGATGGATCACGTTGCATCACACGGTAGAGAATGTATCTGATCACCAGGCAGTTTGTGCCTTCAATGAAGGCGTTAAATACAGAGAGCTAAACCTGAAATTCGGTCGAACCGGAGACATGTCTCTGAGTCGAATGATGGAGATAGCCACCAAGTATGCCAATGGTGAAGAAGAGGATCGGCTCCGGAGTGGCAAGCACAAGTCAGTCGCCCACGAAACCGGAGGAGGGAACTCCAGCCGGAAGCAGAAGCGGAAAGCCGAGCCAGCTGCTCCTGGAGAAGCCTTGGCCATGACTCAAGGAAAGTTTAAAGGAAAACCCAAAGGGTCTTGGAACCCTAAGAAGGTGCAGGACAAGGAAGGAAATGACGTGTTGGATTTGCCGTGCCACATCCACACGAAGAAAGATGAGGAGGGTAAGCTCATTTACCCGAAACATACCACTCGACATTGTCGGCTCTTGATCCAGCAATTCCAAGGGAAACAGCCCAAAGATAAGGAAAAGGAGTCAGACAAAGTCGAGGACAAAGAAGATAGCGATGATGGATATCCCCAGGTCAATTTCACCCTGATGATTTTTGCTAACGTCGAAAGCAAAAGCCGATTGAAAGTTGTAAACCGAGAAGTGAATATGGTTGCTCCGATGACACCCAGTTATTTAAAATGGTCTCAGACTGCCATCACATTCGACCAGTCTGATCACCTGACGCACATAGCCACCCTTGGGAGGCAAGCTCTAGTGGTCGAACCAATCATCGAAGGCACTTGACTGACTCAAGTTTTGATGGATGGTGGCAGTGGCCTGAATATACTATATACAGAGACGTTGAAAGGGATGGGTATTCCGATGTCCAGACTCAGTACCAGCAACATGAGCTTCCATGGAGTCATTCCTAGAAAGAAGGCCGAGTCACTCGGCCAAATTGCTCTTGATGTGGTTTTCGGTGATTCCAAAAATTACCGCAAAGAAAAGTTGGCGTTTGAAGTTGTGGATTTCCAAAGTGCTTATCACGCTATTTTAGGCAGGCCAGCTTATGCGCGTTTTATGGCTCGACCATGTTACGTGTACCTCAAATTGAAGATGCCTGGCCCCAAAGGTGTGATCACTATTACTGGCAATCGGAAGAAGGCGGAAGAGTGCTTTCAGAAAGGCTCAAAGATCGCCGATGCTTAGATGGCAGCGATAGAGTGGCAGGAATACCAGAAAACTGCAGACCCGAGTGATTTGTTACGAGCCAAGAAGACCGCTACGGAATCATCTTTTCAGTCGTCTGGTGATACAAAAGCGATTCACATTCACCCGACCGACCCCAGTGCTGCTCCGAATCATATCTCTACAACACTCGATTCCAAATAGGAACAAGCGCTCATCCAGTTCCTTCGTGAGAACTGGGACATCTTCGCATGGAAGCCTTTTGACATGCCGGGTGTTCCCAGGGGGCTGGCTGAGCACCATCTACGAGTCGACTCAAAAGTGAAACCTGTCAAAGAACATCTTCGATGGTCCGCCATCCAGAAAAGAAAGGCCATTGGCAAGGAGGTGGCTCGACTCTTAGCCGCAGAGTTTATCCGAGAAATTTATCGCTCCGAGTGGCTCGCCAATGTTGTCATGGTCCCCAAAAAGGACAAGTCACTTTGCATGTGCATTGACTTAAAGCATATCAATCGGGCCTGCCTGAAAGATCATTTTCCTCTCCCTTGCATCGACCAAATAGTCGACTCGACTGCGGGACGTGAGCGCCTGTCTTTTTAGACACCTATTCCGGTTACCATCAGATCCGTCTGTATGGACCCGATGAGATCAAAACATCTTTCATCACTCCATTCGGGTGCTTCTATTATGTCACCATGCCATTCGGCCTCAAGAATGCCGGAGCCACATTCATGAGGATGGTTCAGAAGTGTTTGCCCACTCAAATCAGTTGGAATGTGGAAGCATACATGGATGATATTGTGGTCAAGTCACGGAAAGGTTCCGACCTGCTGACTAACCTTGCAGAGACATTTGCCAACCTCAGGTGGTATGATATCAAGCTTAATCCATCAAAGTGCACATTCGGAGTTCCTGGTGGTAAGTTACTCGGTTTTCTCGTTTCCAAACGAGGAACCGACGCCAATCCAGAAAAAGTTGGTACTATACTCCGAATGAAACGACCTGTGCATGTGCACGATGTCCAGAAGCTTACTGGTTGCTTGGCCGCTTTAAGTCGATTCATCTCTTGTCTCGGTGAAAAGGCATTGCCTCTTTACCGACTGATGAAGAAGTCAGATAAGTTCGAGTGGACTCCTAATGCTGATGCAGCTTTTGCAGACCTAAAAGCCCTGCTCTCCACCCAGCTAGTGCTTGCTGCCCCGGTCAGCAAAGAGCCTTTGCTGCTTTACATTGCAGCCATAGGACAAGTAGTTAGTATAGTACTTACGGTCGAGCGGGAAGAAGAAGGAAAAGCCTTTAAAGTTCAGCGTCCAGTATATTATATTTCTACAGTTTTGACCCCATCAAAGCAAAGATACCCTCATTATCAGAAGCTTGTATATGGGATTTATATGACCATGAAGAAGCTTGCTCATTACTTCTCTGACCATTCCATTACAGTCGTTAGCGATGCTCCATTGTCAGAGATTATGCACAGCAGAGATGCAACTTGTCGAGTGGCTAAATGGGCGATTGAACTCCTTCCCTAGATATCAGGTTTGAGGCAAAGAAAGCCATCAAGTCCCAAGCAATAGCAGATTTCATCACTGAGTGGACTGAACAGCAACTGCCGACTCAAGTTCACTCGGAGGACCGGACCATGTTCTTTGATGGTTCTAAAATGCTGAATGGTTCCGGTGCCGGGGTAGTGTTAATTCCTCCAATAACGAAGCAGAATACGAAGGACTTTTGTATGGGTTGTGTATGGCCATTTCACTCGGCGTCCGTCGCCTCATGGTCTATGGCGACTCAGATTGGGTGGTGAACCAAGTGATGAAGGAGTGGGACGTCAGAAGTCCGGCCATGACTGGTTACTTCAATGCAGTGAGAAAGCTAGAGAAGAAATTTGAGGGGTTAGAGCTTCATCATATACCCCGACTGAAAAATCAAGCGGCTGATGATTTGGAAAAATTAGGTTCTAAGAGAGAAGCCATTTCCAGTAATGTGTTTTTGGAACACATCCACACACCATCAGTTCAAGAGGATCCTTTCACCGAAGAAGCCCCACAGCCAAAAAGTGCCACGGATCCGACTGAAGTTGAGATCCCAGTTGTGGTCGACCTGATCATGGAAGTTCTGGTCATCACTCCCGACTGGAGAGTGCCTTACATCGCGTATATCCTAAGGAAAGAGCTCCCAGATCATGAAGAAGAGGCCCGACAGATCGTTCGTTGATCCAAGGCCTTTACTGTGATAAAGGGACAGTTGTACAGGGAAAGCGCGACTTGAGCCAGTCAGAAATGTATAACGCTAGAAGAAGGTCGGATAATTCTTGACGATATCCACTCGGGGACCTATGGCCACCATGCGTCCTCTCGGACTATTGTGGCTAAAGCATACCGAGCGGGGTTTTACTGGCCCAGAGCAAATGAAATGGCGAAGGAGATAGTCGACAAGTGCGAAGGATGTCAGTTCTATTCCAATATGTCACACAAGCCCGCCTCAACATTAAAGACCATTCCACTCGTCTGGCCCTTCGCTATTTGGGGATTAGATATGGTTGGACCACTGAGAACTGGCAGGAGCGGCTTCACCCATGTACTGGTGGCAGTCGACAAGTTCACTAAGTGGATCGAAGCCAAGCCTATAAAGAATCTTGATGCCGACACTGCTATCAGCTTCATCAGAGAGTTGATATTCAGATATGGAGTTCCACATAGCATCAACACTGACAATGGGTCAAACTTTGATTCTGACCAATTCAGAACCTTTTGCGATTCTCAAGGCACGCGAGTCGACTACGCTTCCGTCGCTCACCCCCAGTCGAATGGACAAGCAGAAAGAGCAAACGGCCTAATTCTCAAAGGACTGAAACCCCGGTTGATGCGTGATCTCAAACACGCAGCAGGTGCGTGGGTCGACAAACTTCCATCAGTTCTTTGGGGATTGAGGACTACTCCTAATCGGTCGACTGGGCAAACTCCATTCTTTCTGGTCTATGGAGCTGAAGCGGTTCTGCCGAGTGACCTGCTTCACAATGCACCCCGAGTCGAGCTCTACTCTGAAGATGAAGCAGAACAAGCGCGGCAGGACGCAGTCGACCTTCTAGAAGAATAAAGAGAGATGGCCATGATCCGATCGACCATCCATCAGCAGGACTTGTGTCGATTCCATGCCAGAACCGTGAAGAGTCGAGCCTTCCAAGAAGGAGACTTGGTCCTCTGAGTGGATCAACAGAAGCCACACAAACTCGCCCCTACTTGGGAAGGCCCCTTCATCGTCACCAAAGTTCTCCACAATGGAGCGTACCATCTTTACAATGTCGATCGCCAGATTGATGAGCCTCGAGCATGGAATGTGGAGCTGCTTCGCGCCTTTTATACTTAAGTACTCACTCGAATGAGATGTAATAAAAAGTACCTCTATAGTTCGTTTATCAAAGATAAGAGTGTTATAATTTTCCCATTGTTTATTGTTGCTTTTGTTTACGTGTGAAATCCCCCCAGTGGGTGGCTTACCTGCGAATCTGTTTCGCCTAAGTATTTGAAAATCCTACTGAGTGACGAGCAAGCCTCTCACTCGGAGGCTTAGCTGCGAATCCGTTTCGCCTAAGTATTTGAAAATCCTATTGAGTGACGAGCAAGCCTCTCACTCGGGGGCTTAGCTATAGTCCAGTACTCGCCTAAGTATTTGAAAATCCTACCGAGTGGAGAGCAAACCTCCCACTCGGGGGCTTAGCTGCAGTCCAGTACTCGCCTAAGTATTTGAAAATCCTACCGAGTGGAGAGCAAACCTCCCACTCGGGGGCTTAGCTGCAGTCCAGTACTCGCCTAAGTATTTGAAAATCCTACCGAGTGGAGAGCAAACCT
>NC_041393.1:664680649-664703173 GCF_002162155.2 Triticum dicoccoides
TATGTATTTGAAACTCCTACCGAGTGGAGAGCAAACCTCTCACTCAGAGGCTTAGCTGCAGTCCTGGACTCGCCTAAGTGTTTAAAATCCTACTGAGTGGAGAGCAAACCTCCCACTCGGGGACTTAGCTGCAGTCCAGTACTCGCCTAAGTATTTGAAAATCCTACCGAGTGGAGAGCAAACCTCCCACTCGAAGGCTTAGCTGCAGTCCAGTACTCGCCTAAGTATTTGAAAATCCTACCGAGTGGAGAGCAAACCTCCCACTCGGAGGCTTAGCTGCAGTCCAAAGCACTCGCCTAAGTATGAAATCCAACGTGCGCTCTGCAAGGACGACAAGGTGCAGGTCGACTACTGTCTTCTCCTTCGGAGCTACGCCACAAATACAATGTGCGCTCTGCAAGGACGACGAGGTATAGGTCGACTGCTACCTTACCCTTCGGAGCTACGCCACAAATACAATGTGCGCTCTGCAAGGACGACGAGGTGCAGGTCGACTGCTACCTTCTCCTTCAGAGCTACACCACAAATACAACGTGTGCTCCATCCTGATCTGCAAGGGCGCAGGTCGACTGCAATTTGTGCTCCATCCCTACCTGCAAGAGCGATGAGGTGCAGGTCGACTGGATTCTCCACCTCAGAGCTGCGTCACAAGCACTAAAGTATATTCTGAGTGAAGAACAAAGTTCGCTCGAAGGCAAATGCAAGCATATTCAATGATAAGCCAAGTTCAGATAACATCCTACTGATTCAGTAGTGCTCAGGCATCAAGCCTGTAAAAGTTTATCGGTTACAAAACCACTCGGCATTCCGAGGCAAATTTAAGGCGAACCATAGAAGTTTTTTCTTACTCCTCGGGTGGAGGACTGGAAGGCGTGACAAACTGGTCCAGGTCGATTCCATCAGCAATCCGAGTGGCAGTAGCAATCAAGGTCTCCATGAAAGATTGGAAGTCATGCTTCTTGGTATTGGCCACTTTGAGGGACGCCAGCTTGTCCTCTCGCGCATCCTTGCAGTGGACACGGACTAGGGACAGAGCAACATCAGCACCACACCTAGAAGAAGACTTCTTCCATTCTTGCACTCAACCTGGAACTTCATTCAGTCGAGTCATTAGAGACTTGAGGTCATTTCGAAGCGTCTCTCCCGGCCAGAGTATCGTGTCGATTCGCGACGCCGCAACCTTCAGTCAAGCAAGGTAGTCAACCACACCAGCAACACGAGACTCCAGTCGTCGCATGTTCATGGTAGTTTCATCCTTCACAGGAGAATTAATGGGATCCAAGCCTGTCTCCATTCGGCTAGTATCGTCCTCGAAGTTTTGGAAGAATTCTGTAAACACAATTCAAAGATAAACCAGCAGTTCTATGATGAGTCGACGATAACAAGTCAGTCGGGTAGGAGAGATTACCCTCAAGCATGATGAATAACTTCTTGGCAAGCCCCCCAGATAGACCTCCAGATCGTTCTTCTTCCCCGCCAGTTCACTAGCCTTGTCACTCAGAGCTATCTTGTCATTCTTCAGACGGCTGACCTCCTTGTTGGCCGCGTTGAGAGCAGCTTTTAGATTGGCGTTCTCCTCTTCCAGTTTATCAACTGAAGCCAGTTTTTCTTCCGCAAGCTTCGTTTTGTCCAAAGCCGCCTTCTGCGCCTCGGCAAGGTAGTGGTCCTTCTTCTTCAGAGCCTCCTTCATTTTATCTGCAAAATGACAATGAGATCAGAATTAGGAATGAGCAAAAAGATAAAGACAGTTGTCAAGTTCTCACCAATCATACCTTTTGCTTCGTCCTTCGCCTTCTGAAAGTTCTCCTGAACAAGCTTCAAGTCAAGGTCGAACTGGATATGTTTGTTTTCCAACTCAATATAGCGAGCCACAAGCTCGCAAGATTTCTGCGAAGAGTCAGTTGACAGACATCAAAGAGAGGTTTCTTCCGAGTGACTAAGAGAAAAACCGTAACATAACTAAGACTACAGTCGAATCAAAATATTCAACAGTAGTCTCAGGGACTACACCCAGTGGGTGCACTTAGCATGCCCCCACTGGTTCTCCCGACTTGGTCCGATCAGTCGGCCGAAAAGAGACAAAGAGGTTATGATCCTAAAACTATAGCTCTATAGCTAACTACCAGCAGTCAGCCTTGGTCTCATCATGATCTACCAAAAAAACAGGTTCTTCAGACTACAGTCAACTGCCAGCAGTCCACCATAGTCTCGGGGACTACACCCAGTGGGTGCACTCAGCGTGCCCCCACCGGTTCCAAGATTCCATTCGACATGGTCCGACCAGACCGAGTGAAGAAGTTAGAGTGAAGAAATTTAAAATATGAATACTACAGTCGACTGCTAGCAGTCCACCATAGTCTCGGGGACTACACCCAGTGGGTGCACTCAGCGTGCTTCACCAATCCAACAATTCAATCGACACACCCAGTGGGTGTACAGATAGAAAGATCTTCGGAAAGAAAGTCTTCACCATCGTCGCCGGCGAGATGCGCACGGGGCAACTGCACTGAGACGGAAGCGGACGCGGCGGATAAGTCTGGAAAAGAGAGGGGGAAATGAGAACGCACTGTGCAAAAACCCTCGTCCGACGCCTGATATAAGGTTACTTCCGAGTGACTGACTTGTAGGCCCGGGCGATCCTGTCAAATCCCGCAACAGTCGCGCGTGCGATACGGGGCGAAAAAGGTGGCGCGGAGATCGAGGCATCTCCGCCCTATCCCGTCCGATTACTGCGGCCTCCTCCGCCCCACGTGCTTCCCAAAATTCGAATCTCACGAAATTCGCGAGCAGCAGAACAACTTGTCAGACAGGGGACGTCCTCCACACTGTCACTCGGAACTTTTCAAGTAAAGAAATTCACTCGACTGAAACCAAGAATGGATCAAGGCGACCGAAAAAGAAGTTGGTGTCGTTACTCAAGTTCTTGGATCCAGAGCCAGATACGCTCATAGCACCAAAAATGGGTCGGAAGAATTCTCAACTCCTTCCCCACTCAAACCTCGATCCATTCGGGGGCTAATGATGAAGCTATGTACCTAGGGTAGGGTCATGGACCTGTCCAAACTACCCTACCCAAGGACATCTCTAGAAGAAACCACCTGTTAATCGACTCAGAAGTGTTCCACTCGACAGACTCAAAGACACTCGACCATGAAGCCAACCACTCGACCATGAAGCCAACCACTCGACGGCCGGGAGATCTAAAGTCACTCTGCATGCAAACGGCCGGTCATTGAGTAGCTTTTATGGTCATCATAGAACTTTACTTATGGCATTACCAGTAACGACCGACCTTAATGTACCTTAAACCCCACATAACTGAGGGCCGGAGGGGTCTGGCAAACTCTATATAAGCCACCCCCCTCCTCAGTGTAAAGGGTTCGCACCCTTGTAACTCATACGCATATAATCCAGTCAACCGCCTCCGGGCTCCGAGATGAAGGGCTGTTACTTCCTCCAAGAAGGGCATGAACTCGTTAATCCCTTGCGTATACAACTACTCCATAGCTAGGATCTTGCCTCTCCATACCTACCCCCCTACACTACTGTCAGACTTAGAACCATGACAGTTTCCCCCGGCAAGATCCTTGCCGGGGTGGCCTCCTTGCTGGGGCAGCCTACCTGACGCCAGCAGGGCGCGCCTCCCTTGAGCCCCAGTTCCTCCAAACGCCGCCAACCTCGTTGGGACCAAGGCTCGGGAGGCGCCACCGTGATGGCATGCAGATCTTTGTGAAGAACAGAATAACACTCTAAATCAGAAGAGTAGAAGACAATGAACCTCGGCGAGATCCTTGCCAAGGAAGCCCACAGGACCCCTGGCAAGATCCTTGTCGGGGATGACCGCAACACCACGGCAAGACCCTCATTAGGGCCCCGGCAAGGCCCTTGTCGAGGTCGTCCATGAGGCCGCAGCCAGGCCCGCACCCGCCAAGCTTTTTTGCCACCACTCCCATGCAGCTGCCAGCACCAGCTGGGCAGGCACCTGTGTGTCGATGCAAGGCTCCTCGGACAACTTAGCGCATGCCTACGTGGTGGCATGAAAATCTTCGTGAAAGCCTTACCACCGTGCCACCTCAACTGCCTGCCAGCTTACATGGCACCACCGCCTCGCTGGCCCAGGCGCGTGTCGAGGCGTGGCAAAGCGGCGGTAAAGGGAAGGGGACACATCATGGGCGCATTAAATGCATTTTGTCCCGTAATAGCTAGCGATAGTCTTAACCACAGTACCTCGATGCCACCTCCTGTGTGCCACTGTGGCAATCCCTTTGCCTATA
The DNA here is from genome assembly GCF_002162155.2 of Triticum dicoccoides. Taxonomy (NCBI): domain Eukaryota; kingdom Viridiplantae; phylum Streptophyta; class Magnoliopsida; order Poales; family Poaceae; genus Triticum; species Triticum dicoccoides. Next base: position 664,684,924 of record NC_041393.1, read on the forward strand.
AAAGGAGAACCAAGGCATCCAGGAGAAGGATTCAGACTTTTGGATAAGTTACGCTCATTATAGCTAGTTCAAGAACATCAAGAACACGGATATACACATCCAAGAAGGACTAGGGTATTACGGATCTCTGCGGCCCGAACCTGGGTAAACGATCCGCGTGCTCGCACTGCAAAAAAAACACTTCCATGATGATACGTGTTTGTCAGAGTAGGTCGCGTTTTCTGTCATGCATGTACATCCATGACGATTTTATGACGAAATCAAGATAGTCATACATGTGCTGTCGTAGAAGTGTTCCATAACATTACCAAAATTATCATCACGGAAGTGTCCACTTCCATGATGATAAATCACGTGTCACAGAAGTGCTTTCGTCAAGGGTGACCGACACGTGGCATCCATTGTAATGGAACGCTGTTAAGCTATCTGGTCGGGTTTTGGATCCGATAACCCGTTAATAGCCCGGACCAATGGGAAATTTCCACGTGTAAAATTCTTATTGGCCGGACGAAACACATGTCAGCTCGTCAGTGGGTCACATAGGTGCCTACGATATGTCGACACGTGCCATGGCCCACAACTAGCCCATTTAGCTTACAAAGCCGGCCCGTTTGACTTGGTCAAAAGTTAATGGGCTGGCCCATGAAAAGCCTGTTAACAGTCTCTTTGCAAATAGCCCATTTTACGGCCCGGTAACTCACAGCCTGTTAGGCCCTAATGGAGATCGGCCCAACAACGTCATGTGGGCCGTCGAATATAACACCAACCCATTTCACTTCCGGACCATGTATGGCCCACGATGTCTTTCGTCCCACATGAGGCCTTCGTATCTTTAGGCCCTTTAGAGGCCCACGGTGACTCTAGCCCATAATGGACAGTAATTTTCTTTGTACCCATTAACGGCCCGTGATTCACATTGGGCGTTTCCAGCCCGTATTAGCTTTCGACCTATTGATGGACCATACATTCTTGGGCTCCTTTCTGTCCCTCGATTATTTCCGGCCAATTACTAGCATGTTCCCCTAATGGGCCAAATTTGGCCCATGGCAAGAGTTGGCCCGTTTCTGGCATGTTAACCCGTTGTGCCGTTTCCAGCCCGTGTTAGCTTTCAGCCTATTAACGGCCAATACATTCTTGGGATCCTTTCCGGCCCTCGATTACTTCCGGCATAATACTGGCTTGTTCCTCTAATGGGCCAAATTCGGCCCATGGCAAGAGTCAGCCCGTTTCTGGCCTGTTAACCCGTTGCGCCATTTCCAGCCCATCCTATATTCTGGCCCATTAACGACCCGTTATGCCTGTGACAAAATTAAGCCTTTGCTGTCCTCCGGCCTGTTAACGGCCCATTACCGTGTTTGGCCGGTACCAATTACGCCCATTTACGACCCATGTAGACCCATTTATCCGACGACCCGAGGCCCACCGACTCTACGGCCCTGATGGAGGCCCATTTATCGACGGCCCGTAGGAGACCCATGGATCCTACGGCTCGTAGGAGACCCATGGATCCTACGGCCCGTATATGGCCCATGGTTGTTGCAGCCACTAACAAACCAGGGAAAAAGTAGACTAGGAAATAAATAAGGTCGAAACTAACGCTAGGCTATTAAGGCGATTGCACAGATTACATCCACTCGGCATCAAAGATCGCCACCAGTGCAAATATGGGGAACACCCTACACTATACAAAAATGGCTTGCTGTTTTCTTCAGCCGGTGGCTGCACGTTAAGAACAAATTTTGTATCGCACCAAAACAAATTACAACTATATAACAAAAGGAAGGTTGGTATAAAACTTAACAGTCTATTAGATATATGCACCACCAGAAGTTCAGAAGCTTAGTTCATTTGACCTGACTGTTACGTTTTCATGATGTATTGTCCGATGGAGCACCATAACCCTCGCCTTCATTTCTCCTAGGCTCCTGAACAACATAGCAAATGTCTAATAGTCTGGTTTGAAAACCATGCATATCTTGACGACATCGAACAATGTCTCTCCTTGTTTCACAAAGGTTTTCTGTTAGGGAATGGACTTGTGTCTGGAGTGCAGATACACCATTGCTTTGAACTTGTATATCTTGATCATGAGGTAGTTTGGACGAGATTGCCTTAACAACCAACTCAGTATTACGCAGGAATGTGCTTTTGGCACTGTTAGTGGACAGGTACTGACCCACTGCAGCAAGAGCTGATATTGCAGTTATAGTTGCCTCACCACCTTCAGAAGGTGGCGGTTCCACCATTTTTTCCATAGCTTGCTGAAAAGTTGAGTCTTTACATTAGTAGTACCAGAACAGAAGATATTAAGGAGGCAGCAAAACCAAACAAAATAGCTTTGGTCTATATACATAATTTATTCTGGTGAACCCATGTAAAATATTAGTTGTATTTTATTGCAAAGTACATAATAAAACCAGGTTCCAAACATATGACCATGTACCATCGCTAATGTATTGTCTATTTCTTCACATTGTATTGAGGGCTAAGGATAAAGAGACAAAGTTTCTAATACGGTAAGCATAGTATGGCATCATTCATATCACAAAACAACTAAGAACAGACAAACAGGCAATTGTAACGTTGTGTGGGCAAGTCCAGCACGGAACTAGATGATGGGTCAAGATCAAAGGAACATCACTCCTCTCTTTTAAACCATGTAAGGTGCAATGATACGCTAAGACAACTGTGTATAAAATTGAAAAGAATAATAGACATTGCTTGCAATCCATGCAGTTCAAGGCACAAGTCAGAGTAAGTAGTAGTTAAAAGGCATGAGGATTAATGACTTACAACAGTGGCTTTGACTGGCGTAGTCATGCCCTTCTTCTTGTTGGTGTGACAGTCCTTGAAGATTTCCACATCATTTGGTTCAGGTACTTTTTGGTCCTTGCGGGCTTTCCTCTGCATTTCGAACAGGTCAATATAGATATGATAATATGATACAACGAAAAGAGTGAAACAACAGCTAATTACAAGAGCCTCGCAATGTGCAATATAGCTACGAGATCATGTCGTCTGTTGGAATTTCACTTTTGTACGGTTGGCCTTCTTCTTTGAACAGTTCACCTACAAGAAGAGAGATTTGTGTGGCACATGCGTAAATAGGACTTCAACATGTGATCTGATCACATATATATAATGTACCTGATACTTCGTATCAGACCAGTGTTTAACAAGGCCCCTCCAGTCTTCATCCGATATATTTTCCACTGGACATGTTTGGGAAAGTTCACTGTTAGCCTTGCCTTCAAAGTGAGTTTTCCTCAAGTTATACCGATATTGTCGCAGAGCAGACTTGAAAACATGGGTGCAAGCTTGTCTGGTTGCATCATCTTGGCTATCCAACTTGAACCTCATCTGTTAAGAATTATGGGAGTCTCATTATCAGCAACCTAGAAAGTATGGGACAGAGCAAGACGATATTACTAGTTTCCATAGATAACCATACTTACTAGTTTCCATAGATAACCATACTTATAGATAACCATACTTAGTTTCATCTTTTTCATTCTTGTACTGAATCCATGTTGGGAGGATACGTACATGACACCTAACGGCAACCGCTACCTCTGATACTAACTTGGCTGACTCTGTAGCATCATGTGGCCTTTTAAACCTGCCTCAAAACGGATCTCCATTCTTCCTCCTCTAGATTTAGTTAACCTATCGAGCATTATATCTGATGTTTGTTTCCTCTTGCGCCTAGGTGCTAGTGCAACAACGAACATAGGAAGTGTTAGTTTACATCAAACTGTGAGACTACATATAAAGAAGCATGCAACTGTAACTTGACTCCAGCAACTACCTTCTTGCTGTTGAAGCTCACAAGGTTCATCTGATATTGCCAACTCGTCTTGTGTCAAGAGTGCTTGGGAAGTAGTGTCAGGTGGCAAGGGAGCTTGGGAACGTGCTGCTAGCTCAGTTGACGCACGAGTAAGTCGTGCAGCTGGTAGTACTGTGGAAGGTGTTGCAAGAACTAGGGCTGTCTCTGCTTATTTGGTGGCAGCAATTTGTTTCTGTTTGGCTTTTTTTGCAGATCGTGTAGCATGGGATGCCCTGTTTGTAAAATTTTCCGCTGGATTTTGACCTTCTATTGCACCATCAGTACCAGCAGAATCTGCAGGATTCATCCGCTTCTCATTCCCTGCCATTCTGTGTTTCTTCCTCTTTCTCTGTGCCATGTTAAGTCAAGCCAACAAGAAAAACGAATAACAATTTAGTTGTTCAGAACAAATTGATGCATGATGCAGACGAACTGAACTTTGATGTTAGACAACCACATGATAGGAGGATGTAATATGTATGAAAAACAGGACGGAAGAGATAACCAGAACTATGATGTGTAAACTAAGCAGAAGACATTTCACCAAATTAGAAACAATGCAATCAAAGGTAGACACCAAATGAAAGATGCTACAAATATTGCTCTGCCAAGTTAACAGTGTCTCATCATAAATGGCGTTTAAACAAATGTGAAGCAGTACAAGAAATAAATCATATGCAAGATGCAAACAACATCACACTAACATGTTAGAGGTCTCTCGTCATTAGTGCCATTGCATATTCACAGCATTGCATATTCACAGCTTATGATGTGTAAACTAAGGAGAAGGCATTTCAACAAATTAGAAGCAATGAAAGCTAGACACCATATGAAAGATGCAACGAATATCACTCTACCAATTTAAACTGTCTAGTCATAAGTGCCATTTCAACAAATTAGTAGTACAAGCTAGAAAATAATGCGAGATGTAACCTATATCACACTCCGAAGTCAAACGTGTCTTATGATAAGTGATTGTTGCAGGTTAAACAACAGTAGTAAGTTGATGTAAGAACATGGTGTGATATACATATATTGTATGTTCTAGAAACAGGAACACGTGTCTTATTCAAGTATAATGTGTAAAGTAAGCAAATGGAATTCAAAAAAATTAGAAGCAATACAAGCTAGACATCACATATAACATGCAACCACATATAACAGTGCCAAGTTAGAGGGAGCACCGGTGATGGTGCACTAGGGAAGAAGTGCTCATCATAAACACAGCTTTGTTGAGTGTCTATGCATGTGTTGTCTTGGAAATCATCTTGGGGGTGTGGAGGAGTAGAAACTGTAGAGGCCCTCCATTCGGAAGGAGCACCTTTATCCGCTGCCTTGCTAACTTCCTTCCGCTTTATTGATTTTGAATTGTCAAGTAAAACCGACAAGACAAAGCAATAAAATTCTCTCTTCAGAACTCATTCTTGCATGATACTGACAATCACTACTTTGATGTAAGGCAAACACATGACACCAGGATGGAATATTACGAAAAACAGGACGGCATGGCATGTTCACAACTCTTTGTGTAAACTAAGCATAAACCATTCCAAGAGATAAGAAGAAATGCAAGCTAGACACCACATGAAATATGCAACCAATATGACTCTGCCAAGTTAAAAGCGTCCCATCATAAATGGAATTTCAACAAATTAGAAGCAGCGCATGCTATAAATCATATGAAAGATGCAACTAATATCGCACTACATGTACTAAACGTGTCTCGTTATATTGATTTATGCGGGATACAAAAAACAATAGTTTTATGTAAGGACATGCTTAATAGACAGATGTACTATGTACTAAATACAGGAAGGCATGTCACATTAACATGTATGATGTATATGTTAGCAGACTAGCACATGCAGTTTAACTAGATTGGAAGAATTACAATCTAGACACCATATGCAACATGCAACCACATATCACGCTGCCAAGTTAGAGCAAGCACCTGCGATGCTAGTGTAGAGGAAATGCGGTAATCAACTACAGAGCTACGTTCACTATCTTCTTCTAGCCTTGCAGTTTCTTGAGAATCATGTTGGGAGGCTGACGATGCATTCTTTAAATGAGGAGTAGTCCACTTTCCTGACTGGCTCATCATAAGTGACTGATGAGGGATACACAAGAACATTAGTTTGATGTAAGAACATGGTTAATACACAGATGTACTAGTATGTACCAAAAACAGAAAGGCATGTCATATTCAAAGGTATAATGTGTAAGCTAAGAAGATGCAATTTAACCAAATTGGAAGCAATACAAGCTAGACATCCAGCTAGAGTGGTGAGCATGATCATCTAGGACCTGAGAGCCTGGTGGGAGGCGGGCAGCTTCGCCACCATCGCGACTTTTTAGTTGGCTTCCAGGTGATGCCCGTCTTTGCTGGGCTTGTCACTGGCTCGGCCAGTGCCCTGACTAGCTATTTGTCTTTTGGTGCTCACGGGATGGTGGTTCATGTAAAACATGTATTTCCTTATCTTAATAAATACTGACTTCGGCCTTTCGAATACAAGCTAGACATCATATGGAACATGCAACCACATATGACACTGGGAAGTTAAAGCAAGCACCTGGGATGGTGGTTCATTGCGAGCGAGGTCATCAACTCCAGAGCTATGTTTACCGTCTCCATCTGCTGACACTGCACCCTTTATAGCGTTGTAACGTGTTGTGCCTACCCGCGTAGCAAGATGGAGCAACCTCTCTCTTTTCTTTTCTGCTTCCCTCGAGGCAGACTCTGAAATACCGTTGCATAAAAACACAATAGTGAGAGTATAAGTGAAGTGTGTGCAGAACTAGTGCACTGTAAAAGTAGCAGATAGCAGGTGGCTGAAATATAAATGACAGGAGACATATGATAGCTCTACGACATTGCATGGCAAACAAAATTAGATTCTACTCCGTATGATTTTGTAATATATGAGCACAGGAAATGCAGGTACTCCTCCAGCACACCACCACATGCGGTCATATCTAAGATAACAGTCGACTGAAAATAAATAGGCCAGTTAATTTTTTTAATGAACCGTCCAATCTATAAGGAACAGGCAGATGGCCTTCGTCTACCTCCCGCCAGTCACTGTTGATGATCTTTCTCGAACCGCCAGTGACCACCGGCCCAGACCCCTGCCTTCGCCGCCCCGCCCTCCCCTCGACCTCACACCACCGCCTTGCTTGGCAGCGCCCCCAGGCCATCCCTTTAATCCCGACCGACCTCCAGTCTCCAGATCGGGCGCCAGTAGCTCTAGGACGCACATGCCCCTAAGATAAATACCAAGGCGCTGCTTCCCCGACGTAATAGGCATACTAGTGCATGTTACGCTGGGGATGCTCCGTTAATTGGGAATCAACTTGCCAGAAAGTGAAATTCAGGGGGGCGACGGACCTCTAGCTAAGGTGAAATAGTATATGAGGAGAAACCTTCCGCATTGTGAGTTACTAGGAACATCTAGTATGAAGAAGAAGCGGCCAACTAGTGTCTTCTGTGGGATGAATACCGTGCAAGCAGGCACGTAAGATTTGCACAAATAAGGGAAGAGGAGTACCCGTATCGGTTGCCAGTATGGTGTCGATATGTCGCGGCAATCTTCTTGTTTTTCCCGGGGGAACCGATGTTTTGGAGAGCCGTGGTTCCTTGGACAAACCCATGACCAAATTGTTGACTGTGTTGCCGTGGCCGTATATCGGCAGAGGGGAAGCAGATCCGAGTCGGCGAAGGACAGCGTAGCAGCAACAGCTCCGGTGCGGTCGACAGTCACGAAGTTGGAGCGGCATCGGTGAGGCGTAGGATGGTGTGGTTGAACTGGCTCGGGTACAGACTGCTCGGCCTCGGCTTCAGCTACTAGCCGTGGAGGGCGTTGCGGTTGAGGTTGTGGTGGACGCCGACGTCGGGGTATCAGCTCCAGCATGATGGAGGAGGGCGGCGGTTGATGGGTGGGATGGGGTGGCGGACGAAGGACGCCGGAGTTTCGCGGCTGGTGGAGAGGTAGTTTTGGCGCCCACGGAGTATGAATGGGGAATCATAGGGTGGGAGGGGGGATGGGGGACGGGGGGAGAACCATGTTTCGATCTGGGACGTGTTTGTTTTTGGCTTTTTTGAACGGGAGATGGGACGCGCTTGTTCGAAATTTGGGGAAAGTACAAACTTTGCCCCCCTCTTAAATTTCGGACCTACTGCAGGTCGGGGGTAGGATGGTAATCCCAGGTGTCCCAAATAGTGGGCGGTAGCGATTTCGTCTGCGTGCATGTGTGCTTAGGCGACCATTGTGTATGAATGTTTTTCGGAGGTGATTGTGTGGCATCTAGATGAAGCTACAAACCTACCCCGGTTTAGACCTTTGGACGTCGGTCCGGTAGGTTTCACGGGTCGGAGTTATTAGAAAAGTAATTTCCTTGAACTACCAAACATTGGTCTCGCGCGGTTTCGGGCGAGTAGAGGCTCTTTTGGCGCTTCGCTCGAAATTTTGAAACACAAGCATTCACGTTTAGAGTACTCTTGAACCATGAGGATTGACCTAAATAGACAATGTTATATTTGACCTTGTATGTTTGAAAACCTCATTAAATTATCCGCTTCTTTTTGAAATTTTGACACTTGAAAAATCCTATAACTACGATTATTTTGGAATGGAGGAGCTAAATTTCAATCTATTTTGTACACGACTACATATGTTATTATGTACAAAATCAGAGCAAAGATTGGTGCCCCCATAATTTAGGTATGATTTACAAATGCCATGATATCAAATTCAAATAATTGAATGGACTTCATGTTGAATTCGATTTTTTTAAACCACCTTAAGTTGAGTTTGCATGTATGCTAGTTCATAGGTAGCTATTTATAATGTTCATTGTGTAACTTTCATATGTATAATGTGCTTTACACACACAACATGAACTATACTCACGTTTATATTAAATTGCTAAAGGATGCATTGTTTGGAGTTCAAAATACTAACTATGTGGATCAATTGTGTCGAATAATAACATAGACATGCTCAAATTCGATAGAATCTAGATGTCTTATGGATCAATGACCGTTCCTTACGCGAATTGCAAATATCATGATCCCATCCTAATATCTGGATACAATTTATATCTTTAATCAATGTGTATAATAGTCTTTTACATGTAGTTTCACTCTCCATCGATGGTCTCTCACACATGCTCACACACTCTCTCCCGAGGTGTCTTTCTCGCACGCATGCTCTAGATATAACCCTCCCTCCCTCTCGTAACCATTTACAACTGTTTTCACTAACCTTTATCACAAGCACTCTTCCTCTCGCAAGCATACACACGCACAATCCCAATCGACCCTTTCTATATACATGGACCTGCCTACGTGTCTCATGTACGCACATTATCTTTAGGCATGTCTCTCACGCGTTGTCTCACACCTCTCTTCCTAATCGACGAGTATGATTCTAGCAGAGCATTCTGTAGGATGCCCCTTAAAGTTAGGTTGGATGAATAGTAATATCAGGGATAAAGGGGTTACCTTAGTCCGAGAACCTAGGGTTACAAATCCTAGCCGGCTTTGTCAGTGGACACGGAGTCCTTAACAATTCTGCTATCTTTGTCTTGTACGACTAGTCATCCATGGGTCTTCCTAAATGCGTCACGGGCCGACCAATGTGGCATAGGACGGAACCAAACGAAGGGCCTCACCTCGACCCACTGGACCTCACGCGGTGACACACCCTCTGCCCCCACGTCTCATTATCTGCTCACACCCACACATACCAACACAAACACTACCACACACACAAAACATTTCTCCTGGTGCCTCTATCCCCTCCCCCCTTGCATATACACACTCAAGGGAAGGGAATCTCTCGTCATGGATATTCGTCTCTCTCTCTGTAGACCACTCTCATTTCTCGTGCTATCTCTCCCACGCCCCCCCCCGCCGGCCCCTCTATCCATGCCTCTCTCGAATACGTAATACACACACATACCTCTCTAGGCCCCGCCAAATGCATCAACTACACATTCGCACATGTTACATCACGTACCCCATTGATCTAAAAAGCCCCTTCTTCACGTTTATTTCGCATACAACATTCCTTTTGAATAAAGTGTGGCCAAAAAATTATTTTAGAGTTTCTACGTATATACAACATTAGAGAGTTATATGCAGGAGTACGAACGCTAATTTGCATTGCATGGTGCCCACAATGATATTTATTCTGCACTGTGAATTTGTATATTTCTATACTATATACAAAGTCAGTCATAATAAAGAGAAACGAAGAGCTTCTCTCTCTCCATCGCATACCCCTCCTGAACGCCCCTTTCACGTATGCACACAAACTATTTCCAGGTCCTCTAAAAGTAAGCCCCCAGCACATTCACGCATGTTTCATCTTTCTCTCACAATATATACAATGACGATCATTACAGTCACCATTTATGTTTAGTGGTTATTATACAGTCACGGGCTCACTGTACAACTCTGTATTTGCTCAAGACATGACCAGTTGACCAGTTAAACGCTCCATGTGGCACCTCTAGTGTTGCATCACATTATCTCACTACCATTGTGCCCACCTGTCGGCTTGTATCTACTCTACATCTACACTCTTATAAAATACAGTTAAAATACACTCTTATAAAAAACAGAGTTGGTGATGATGGTGTGCCTGCCATCCTGCAATATAGGCCGTCCGATTTATATCTGATGGATAGGAAAGAAACTATGGAAATTTTGCAAAAAGGTACCCACACACCTCTCCACATTTGCAAATAAGGCCTTCCCTCGTTCATCCTTTTCTCTCACAAGATAAACTAGTCATACAAATGCATCTTGATGTTATGTGCAACGCACGGGCATCTTGCTAGTAAGAATGAAAACAAACGACAAAAAAATATTTGGACGGTGGTTCGAAGTCATGACCGCGGGCACATCGGACAAGGTGGCCTTGTATTGGTATGTTGAGCCGTCTGTTTTAAGTTTTAACACACAGTAGCTTGTGTGGTGATTATACACACACGCACGCATGCAAACAAACTGCATGCATGCAACACTCACACAAACACATGCACCCACGCACGCATGCAACACTCACACGTACACATGCACCCACACACGCACGCAACACTCACACGCACACACACACACATGCATGCATGCACACACCAGTACACCACACCACCAACACACACTCTCACGCTCAAGTGCTTGATAACCCGCAAGTATACGAGATCGCAACAGTTTTCGATAAGTAAGAGTGTCGAACCCAACGAGGAGCTAAAGGTAGAATAAATATTCCCTCAAGTTCAATCGACCACCGATACAACTCTACGCATGCTTCACGTCTGCTTTACCTAGAACAAGTATGAAACTAGAAATACTTTGTAGGTGTGAAAGGCTAGGTTTGCAAGACAATAAAGAGCATGTAAATATAAACTAGGGGCTGTTAAGATAAAGATGCAATAAAGTAAATATTAGTAGAGAGCTTTTTGTTACGAGAAAGTTATTTGTCCAAGGCAATCGATAACTAGACCGGTAATCATTGTTGCAATTCTATTTGAGGGAGAGGCATAAGCTATCATACTTTCTCTACTTGGATCATATGCACTTATGATTGGAACTCTAGCAAGCGTCCGCAACTACTAAAGATTCATTAAAGTAAAACCCAACCATAGCATTAAAGTATCAAGTCCCCTTTTATCCCATACGCAAACAACCTACTTACTCGGGTTTGTGTTTCAGTCACTCACGCAACCCACCATAAGCAAATCATAAACATATTGCAAACCCTACAGCGGGAATCCCTCACGCTTGCGCGACACAGAGGGAACAATAGAACAGCACCAATAATAAAACATGCAACTCAAACCAATCACGATCATCAATTGACCCATAGGACAAAACGGATCTACTCAAACATCATAAGATAGCCATACATCATTTGGGAATAATATAGAGCATTGAGCACCATGTTTAAGTAGAGATTGCTGCGGGTAAGAGAGGGGTTACACCGCTGCATAGAGGGAGGAAGAGTTGGTGATGAAAGCAGTGAAGTTGTTGGTGAAGATCGCGGTGATGATGATGGCCCCCAGTAGCGCTCTGGCGCCACCGGAAGCAAGGGGGAGAGGGGCCCCCTTCTTCTTCTCCTTCCTTGACCTCCTCCCTAGATGGGAGAAGGGTTTCCCCTCTATTCCTTGGCTCCCATGGCATGGGAGGGGCGAGAGCCCCTCCGAGATTGGATCTATCTCTCTGTTTCTGCGTTCTCTGATTCTATCCCTTCACCGTTTCCTTTATATCTGGATATCCATAACTCCGATTGGGGTGAATCTTTTGCCTAGATCTTTCTCATAAAATTAGCTTTCTTGCACCAAAAGAAGAGCGTCAACCGCCTTACGGGTGGACCACGAGGGTAAGGGGCATGCCTGGGGCGGTAGGGCGCGCCCCCCTACCTCGTGACCACCTCGGACACCGTCTCGCGTTGATTTTACTTCCCGAAAATCATAAATATTCCAAAAAAATCTCTGTCCGTTTTTATCCCGTTTGGACTCCGTTCGATATTGGGTTTCTGCGAAACAAAAAACATGCAACAGACAGGAACTGGCACTGGGCACTGGATCAATATGTTAGTCCCAAAAAATAGTATAAAAAGTTGCCAAAAGTATATGAAAGTTGAATAATATTGGCATGGAACAATAAAAAATTATAGATACGACGGAGACGTATCAACATCCCCAAGCTTAATTCCTGCTCGTCCTTGAGTAGGTAAATGATCAAAAATATAATTTTTGATGTGGAATGCTACCTAGCATAATCTTGATCATATGTCTAATCATGGCATGAATATTAAGACACGAGTGATTCAAGGCAATAGTCTATCATTTGACATAAAAACAATAATACTTCAAGCACACTAATAAAGCAATCATGTCTTTTCAAAACAACATGGCCAAAGAGAGGTATCCCTACAAAATAATATAGTCTGGCTGTTGCTCTATCTTCATCACACAAAGTATTTAATCATGCACAACCCCGATGAAAAGCCAAGCAATTGTTTCATACTTTAATAATCTCAAACTTTTTCAACTTTCACGCAATACATGAGCATGAGACATGGATATAGCACTATAGGTGGAATAGAATATAATGGTGGGGGTTATGTGGAGAAGACAAAAAAGGAGAAAGTCTAAAATCGACTAGGCGTATCAACGGGCTATGGAGATGCCCATCAATAGATATCAATGTGAGTGAGTAGGGATTGCCATGCAACGGATGCACTAGAGCTATAAGTGTATGAAAGCTCAAACTGAAAATAAGTGGGTGTGCATCCAACTTGCTTGCTCATGAAGACCTTGGGTATTTGAGGAAGCCCATCATAGGAATATACAAGCCAAGTTCTATAATGAAAATTCCCACTAGTATATGAAAGTGAAAGCATAGGAGGATCTCTCTATGAAGAACATGGTGCTACTCTGAAGCACAAGTGTGGTAAAAGGATAGTAACATTTCCCCTTCTCTCTTTTTCTCTCATATTTTTTTTTATTTTTTTGGTGGGCTTCTTTGGCCTCTTTTTTATATTTGGGCTTCTTTGGCCTCTTTTATTTTTCATAAAGTCTGGAGTCTCATCCCGACTTGTGGGGGAATCATAGTCTCCATCATCCTTTCCTCACTGGGGCAATGCTCTAACAATGATGATCATCCCACTTTTATTTACTTACAACTCAATATCTAGAACAAAGATATGACTCTATATGAATGCCTCCGGTGGTGTACCGGGATGTGCAATGATCTAGCATAGCAATGACATCAAAAAACGGACAAGCCATGAAAACATCATGCTAGCTATCTTACGATCATGCAAAACAATATGACAATGAAAAGCTCAATTCATGTATATGATGATGATGGAAGTTGCATGGCAATATATCTTGGAATGGCTATGGAAATGCCATGATAGGTAGGTATGGTGGCTGTTTTGAGGAAGATATAGTGAGGCTTATGTGTGATAGAGCGTATCATATCACGGGGTTTAGATGCACCGGCGAAGTTTGCACCAACTCTCAAGGTGAGAAAGGGCAATGCATGGTACCGAAGAGGCTAGCAATGATGGAAGGGTGAGAGTGCGTATAATCCATGGACTCAACATTAGTCATAAAGAACTCATATACTTATTGTAAAAACCTACAAGACATTGAAAACAAAGTACTACGCGCATGCTCCTAGGGGGATAGATTGGTAGGAAAAGACCATCGCTCGTCCCCGACCGCCACTCATAAGGAAGACAATCAATAAATAAAATTGTGCTCCAACTTCATCACAAAGCGGTTCACCATACATGCATGCTACGGGAATCACAAACCTCAACACAAGTGTCTCTACAATACACAACCACCCACTAGCATGACTCTAATATCACCACCTTTATATCGCAAAACTATTGCAAGGAATCAAACATATCATCTTCAGCGATCTACAAGTTTATGTAGGATTTTATGACTAACCATGTGAATGACCAATTCCTGTCATCTCTCTAAATAGATATAAGTGAAGCAAGAGAGCTTAAATTCTTTCTACAAAATATATGCCCACACTCTAACAAATATAAATGAAGCAAAAGAGCATTCTACAAATGGCGGTTGTCTATGTAAAGAGAAACAGGCAATCCAAACTTCAAATGATATAAGTGAAGCACATGAAGCATTCTATAAAGCCATACTCAAAAGATATAAGTGAAGTGCATAGAGCATTCTACAAATCGACCAAGGACCATCTCATACCAGCATGGTGCATAAAAGAAAAATAAAAACCTAATTGCAAAAGACGCTCCAAGACTTGCACATAATGCATGAACGAAACGAATCCGAAAACATATCGATACTTGTTGAAGAAAGAGGGGATGCCACCCCAGCATCCCCAAGCTTAGATGCTTGAGTCTCCTTGAATATTTACTTGGGGTGCCTCGGGCATCCCCAAGCTTGAGCTCTTTCATATCTTCCTTCTTCTCACATCGAAACATCCTCGATTAGACACTACATCCACACAAAACTTCAACAGAAAACTCGGTAAGATCCGTTAGTATAATAAAGCAAATCACCACTCTAAGTACTGTTGAAAACCAATTCATATTTTGTTTTTGCATTGTGTCTACTGTAATATAACTTTTTCATGGCTTAATCCACTAGTATAAATTGATAGATTCATCAAAACAAGCAAACTATGCATCAAAAACAGAATCTGTCAAAAACAGAACAGTCTGTAGCAATCTGAACATCCACCATACTTATGTTACCCCAAAAATTCTACCAAAATTAGAAAACATAAACAAGTTGTACAAAAAGACAGTGCAAAAGGAATCAGAACCGTTTTACTTTTCAGTTAAAAATGTAAAATCGCGCACTACAGCCAAAGTTTCTGTCCTGCACCGTACAAACCAACAAGCATTGTAAACATCCTAAAGGCAAACCTTAGCACATTATTTTTATAATACAATGGAATTGTACAAGGGGATAATTATTTTTGATGAAAAGTTTCTATAATCAAGATTCACAAAGTTTCCGTGAGCATGAACAAAGTTCAAGGAGCTCTCCCACTTCAACAATGCTTGTCTTTCTCACTTTCACTTTCCTTTTTGAAAAGTTTTTAGGTTCCCCTCTTTATTTTTGTGTTTTTAAACTATATGAAAGTACTCAACAGAAATAAATGACTCTCTAAAACTTCTGGGTTGTCTCCCTGGCAGCGCTTTCTTTAAAGCCATTAAGCTAGGCATTTAGTGCTCAAGTAATGAATCCACCCGGATCCCAAGGTATATCAAAGCCAATTTTAATTAACAATGATTTGTAATTTAGTAATGAGCACAAAGTAACATAAATCATGTAATGAAGAAGTCTAACTCTCTTCCTATGCATCGGCATGTCATAAAAGAACAATTCATGCACACCAAGTAAAGGCCAATGCATAGTATAAGAAGTTTCTTGCAATTCTATCATGTTGGAAACATAAAGAGGCGGAGATAGAGTTCCTCTCTCATAATAATTTCAAGTAGGAGCAGCAAGCACAAGCATATTATATTTATCAAAATCATCATGTGCAACGGTAAAAGGCAACCCATCAATATAATCCTTAATAAGTGCAAACTTCTCCGATATAGTATAATCGGGAGAATTCAAAAAGATAATAGGACTATCATGTGTGGGTGCAATAGTGACAATTTCATGTTTAACATAAGGAACTATAGCAAGTTCATCTCCATAAGCATCATTCATATTGGCATCTTGGCCACAAGCATAGCAAGCATCATCAAAAAGGGATATTTCAAAAGAATCATAGGGATCATAACAGTCATCATAGCAATCATCCTTTGGTAAGCACAAAGGGAAATTAAACAATGTATGAGTTGAAGAGTTACTCTCTTTAGAAGGTGGGCACGAGTGATCAATGCGCTCTTCCTCCTTTTGTTCTTCGCTCTCCTCATCATCTTTTTCATCCAATGAGCTCACAATTTCATCGATTTCTTCTTCCATAGCTTCCTGCAAAATATTAGTCTCTTCTTAGACAGTGGAGAACTCCTCGATAAATTGTTTAACATAGGCATTAGAAGCATAATTCTCATAACAATATTCACGTATGGCAAAATTTTCATATTTGTGAAAGGTAGCATCATACGTTTCAATCAAAGAAGCAATTTCATAAGCACCCTTAAAAGCAACAAATTCTTCAATTTGTTGAACATCATAGTAATTGTAAACACCCTTAGCATACGAAGATACAATTCCATTATCACTAAACTCACATTTATAGGAAAGGTGTTTCTTAGGGTTTTTAGAACAACAAGTAACATCATATATTGGACATAAATTCCAAGCATAGCATTGCAAACGTTGAATTTGACCCCATAATAACTTCCCTTTTTCAGATATACGGTGTTGCACATAACAAGCATGCTCACCTAAAGATTTTCCCTCAACTAAACTAGTGGGGGTTTCAACACGAGCACATAGGGATCGAAGATGATCCAAGTAAAAAGCTTCAGTAGTGTGATAGATTTTGAGTGGTTCTTCAACCATTGGAGCAGTAGTTACAACTAATTTTTTTGGTATTTTGCGTTTCCTACCCATAACTAAAGATAGAGAACAACTAAGAACAGCAAATAAAAATTACTTAGTGATCAAGCAAACAAGCACACACGAGAATATTCACCCAACGCTATGACTCCCCGGCAACGGTGCCAGAAAAAGGTCTTGATAACCCGCAAGTATACGGGATCGCAATAGTTTTCGATAAGTAAGAGTGTCAAACCCAATGAGGAGCTAAATGTAGAATAAATATTCCCTCAAGTTCTATCGACCACCAATACAACTCTACGCATGCTTGACGTTCGCTTTACCTAGAACAAGTATGAAACTAGAAATACTTTGTAGGTGTGAAAGGCTAGGTTTGCAAGACAATAAAGAGCATGTAAATATAAACTAGGGGCTGTTTAGATAAAGATGCAATAAAGTAAATATTAGTAGAGAGATTTTTGTTACGAGAAAGTTATTTGTCCAAGGCAATCGATAACTAGACCGGTAATCATTGTTGCAATTCTATTTGAGGGAGGGGCATAAGCTAACATACTTTCTCTACTTGGATCATATGCACTTATGATTGGAACTCTAGCAAGCGTCCGCAACTACTAAAGATTCATTAAGGTAAAACCCAACCATAGCATTAAAGTATCAAGTCCCCTTTTATCCATACACAAACAACCTACTTACTCGGGTTTGTGTTTCAGTCACTCACGCAACCCACCATAAGCAAATAATAAACATATTGCAAACCCTACAGCAGGAATTCCTCACGCTTGCGCGACACGGAGGGCACAATAGGATAGCACCAATAATAAAACATGCAACTCAAACCAACGATCATGAATTAACCCATAGGACAAAACGGATCTACTCAAACATCATAAGATAGCCATACATCATTGGGGAATAATACATAGCGTTGAGCACCATGTTTATGTAGAGATTACAGCAGGTAAGAGAGGGGTTACACCGCTGCATAGAGGGAGGAAGAGTTGGTGATGAAGGCGGTGAAGTTGTTGGTGAAGATCGCGGTGATGATGATGGCCCCCGGCAGCGCTCCGGCGCCACCGGAAGCAAGGGGGAGAGGGCCCCCCTTCTTCTTCTTCTCCTTCCTTGACCTCCTCCCTATATGGGAGAAGGGTTTCCCCTCTGTTCCTTGGCTCCCATGGCATGGGAGGGGCGAGAGCCCCTCCGAGATTGGATCTATCTCTCTGTTTCTGCGTTCTCTGTTTCTACCCCTTCACCGTTTCCTTTATACCTGGAGATCCGTAACTCCGATTGGGGTGAATCTTTCGCCCATATCGGTCTCATAAAATTAGCTTTCTTGCACCAAAAGAAGAGCGTCAACCGCCTTACAGGTGGACTACGAGGGTCAGGGGCACG
>NC_041393.1:664703276-664730782 GCF_002162155.2 Triticum dicoccoides
CCCGCCTACCTCGTGACCACCTCGGACACCGTCTCGCGTTGATTTTACTTCCAGAAAATCATAAATATTCCAAAAAAACTCCGTCAGTTTTTATCCCGTTTGGATTCCTTTTGATATTGAGTTTCTGCGAAACAAAAGACATGCAACAGACAGGAACTGGCACTGGGCACTGGATCAATATGTTAGTCCCAAAAAATAGTATAAAAAGTTGCCAAAAGTATATGAAAGTGGAATAATATTGGCATGGAACAATCAAAAATTATAGATACGACGGAGTCGTATCAGTGCTCAACCTACACGTGCATGCGCACACATCAGGCCTTGACAGACAAATACACAACCTGGTGATTCCCGCGCACGGGTTGGAGTCTTGTCGTGCCTGCATAAATTTGTGTTTATCCGACCTTTTCCCTATGCGAACTAACAGGTGGTACCCACAAGGAACATGGTCAATTTAACTAGTCAACATGGCGCCAGGCAGACTATTTGGTCAGTCAACAGAGTGCAATCCGATGTTGAACCGTGAACAAGTGATCGTATAATCACCACAAAACATATATAGTGACCGTAATCAGCTTATTCTGAAGTTCGGTGACCGTATTACGCTTTTCTCTCCGTAGGCCCTCCAAAACTACATCTCTACATGTTCTCGCTTGTTACATCTAACTAGCAAGATGCCCATGTGTTGCACGGAACATCAAGATGCATTTGTATGAGTAGTTTATCTTGTGGGAGAAAAGGATGAACGAGGGAAGGCCTTATTTGCAAATGTTGAGTGGGTGTGGGTATCTTTTTGCAAAATTTCCATTTTTCCTTCCTACCCGTCAGATATAAATCGGACGGCTTATATTGCAGGATGGCAGGCACACCATCATCACCAACTCTGTTTTTTATAAGAGTAGAGATAAGTAGAGACAACTATACAATACAACACTACTACTACACTCTAACACAATAAATCATATGTGTTTTTAGTTTTACTAGATATCATATTGTTACTTAATTATTCAGTTTGCATACATTAAAATTGGCTTTGAAATGTATGGCCAGTATCATCTACCGCGGGGGAAAAATCCACCCTTTCCTGTTTAATCGGGTTTGTATCGATGGATCGTGCGAAACAGCAAAACTATAGTACTATATAGTACAAGTGATAGTTCACTAGGCCGTCGTGTCGTGTACTCCTCCATCGTAAGAGTGGAGCGCTCGCTTTCATAAATCTTCTAGTCCTTTTCACCGACATGTGGGACATCAAGCTATCGGGTCCACGTGCCATACCAGAATATAGTGCAGAGCAGCCAGGGTGAAGCACCCCAGTCATGGCGCCGGCGTAGTAATGAGCAATGAGGCGTCAAATCACAAAGCTGCACCTTTCCCGCGGTTAACTTGGAGGGACGAAGTAATAATGCTAAAAAAGAAGTTGGAGGGACGAAGCAACCATCATTTCACTCGTTCCTGAATCCGCTTCTCCCTCGTCTTCTTCAACTTAACCATGTGTTGCTTCTGCCGTTGTTCTGCCTCATGTGGGACGCGGATCGGCTTGGTAAAGCACAAACACGTGGGACCACATGTTAGCAAACCGCCAGGACAACATCCTCTAAAAATAAGAAAGCTCCCCCACCATCCGCGCGGCAAAATCACCTCCTTTTTACTAATCTTGATTCTATAATTTGTTAGACCAATATAATTGAGATTTGTATAGATAGCACACAGGAGCAAAACCAAGTGGTACGGTTAAGGGCATCCACAATGTGTAGCCAAATATGAAAAATAGCTTTTGGCATCGTGGGAACCATTGTGGACGGTGTTGCCAAAGCCAAAAAGATGGAACCGAAGCTCCCTGATTGATTGATTGAAGGAATAGAAAAATGCAACGTCTCTCGTCTTTCTCCCATGCTTGGATGCATGTAGTATAGTACAGAGCACAGAGTCTAGTCCCCTGTCCCTTCTATCACAAATTACAAAGCAGTGAGGCATCAAATCACAAAAGCACGGACGAAGCAACCATCATTTCACTATTCGCTGACTCCGCTTCTCCATCGTCTTCTTCGAGAAACCATCTCACCGCACTAAGATGGACGGACGACGCTATTGTGTACTAGTAGTACTAGTACATTTACGCGTCCTTTGGTTCAACGGACTTCCTGGATGCAAATAAGGTGGTTGTCTCGGCTTGCAGGCGCACTTGCAAACGACTTACTGTGGTCTCCCTCAAGGCCTCAATGGTGTTCTCCATCGAACGCACTTCGCCAAACCACAACGTTCGAGATACAGTCGATGTCACCGCAATGGGGAGGGAAGTCAAATATAGTTACTACCTCCATTTTGGTTGTACACAAGGCCAGTATATCAAAATTACAATTTGCAAAAGGCCACTAACACTAATCGAGGCAAAATTGATGGGGTTTGTCTCGTACTAGCAACCAAGGACATTAATATCCTCTGCATGCATGCGGAAGTGAGAAGGTTGGTTTGCAAGGCGCTGCATTAATCAAGCGATGAGGAGTGAGATGGTTAGATCTTTGGTCTTTGGAGAAAAAAATACACATTAATTGACACGTAAAACAAGGATTTGTATTGATTAAATACCGCGAAGGAAAACCCCACCTTTCTTTTTTAACACTAGTACTCCTAGTACGTCCTGTTTGGATCTAGGCCTTCCATTGCGATACTTCGCCACAAATTTTTGCAAGCTTGCCTAAAGTTTTCAAAATGAGAAGGAGGTCCACTTGAGCACGGCTGTCGCGGTCGCACCGCACCCTCACACGGTCGCTCCTGCACGCCGCCGTCACACCGCACCCTCAGACAGTCGCTCATGCACGCCGCAAACCCAACCAAGGGAACGCACCCTCACTGACACGTGATATCGCATGTGAACAAACCAAACTCAGCCATCCTACTGCTGACACATAATTTTCGTTCATAGAGTATGTTTATCCAACCGCATGTTGGAGAGTATCCGTACGGCCCGTGCGGTGGTCTGTTGGCTGTTGGGGAAGAAGAAGAGGTGAGGAAGAAGGGTTAGGAGACGTAGGATATTCATCCAACCGCCTGAAATGGTAGACTGACCCAAGTCAGGCGACTTGCATAACAAATATATGATTTTACACAGCAAAAGATCCATAAAAACAACAACATAAAGAAAAACTATCAATGCTCATGGAATGAGACGGCCTCGTCGTCTTTGGCTGTCGGGGTGAACCAGTCGTAGCTGCCGACGTGTGTCTCCACACCGTGGTTGTCCTCAGCCTCTAGCTACTCGTTCACGCGGAGCGTGCGGGCGCTCTGCACGGACGAGAGCAAAACCCGGTTCAAGGCGAGGACGTCCGGTTCCGCCTACAGGAGGGCCTCGATGGAAGCGGCATCTGCGCGCTCCGCGTCGAGTCGAGCCTCCGCCACCCGGTTCAAGTCCAGGATGTCCGGTTCCGCCTGCAGAAGGGCATCGATGAGAGCGGCATCCGCGTGCTCCACGTCAAGTCGAGCCTCTGCCGCCCAGTTCAAGTCCAGGACGTCTGGTTCCGCCTGCAAGAGGACCTCGATGGCAGCGGCATTCGCACACTCCGCCTCAAGTTGACCCTCCGCCGCCCGGTTCACATCCGCGACATCCGGTTCCGCCTGCAGGAGAGCCTCGATGGCAGCGGCATGCACGCACGCCGCGTCGAGTTGAACCTCTGCCTCCCAGTCCTCCTTTAGTATCGCCATGTTGAACCGTTGGTCCACCTGCACCATGGGGGACTCGGACGCCGGCACGAAGTCGACGTCCATCATCTCATACCGATCGGGGGCCTTCTGTGCCGCGACCTCTACCGTGAACATTGGATCGGCTTCCTCCTCCTCGTAGCTTGGCTCCAGAGAACTCGAGGATTGGCCCGCCGCAAAGCGAGCTTGGGAATGGAGGTCTGTGGCGCCAACCGCTGCCACGATTTCTGCGCGGCGCTCCGGCGTCAGCATCTTGTAGTAAGTGATCTTGCGGTGCGCCATGGCTTTCCGGCAAATTAGGGGACGCTTGATGCGGGCTAGGGGATCAAAAGGTGGGGGAATGGGCTGGAGATTAGGTGTGGTTTTAGGGCAGTGGCTGGCATAGGCCGAGCAACGAAGGTTCTGGTGTGAATAGTTGTTCCGATGACAACCGGTCAATCGGTTTTGCTGTACATCGCTCTTGTCGCCTTCGCGTTGCAGCCCAGCACGCTGGACCCTCCATGTCGCTCACTGAATGGAACGCGCTTCGTCTTGTGTTTTTGCTTGCTTGTGGTACCATAGTTGAGAGCAAACCGACGTCCCTCCCCCTCCCCCGTCTGCTTCATTTATTATACTACCACTCCCTCCATTTTATGCGGAGTAAATAAAAACAGAGGGAGTATACTACGGATGAGGATCGCCTGACGTGGCCGAACCCATTGAGTAACTGACATGCGGGGCCTAGCAAGAATGGGGTCCGCCAGTAAGTGCCCGAAATTGAGGGTAAGGCAGGGATACCTACGTCAGAGGATCCACTTCCACTACTACTCCCTCCTTCCATTTACTATACAGGGCCTAATGTGTTTTTCCAGGCTTAACTTTGACCAAATGTTAGAGTAATAATATATGACATGCAACTTACACAAAGCATACGGTCAAATTCGTATGTGAAAGGAGTTTCCAATGATATAATTTTCACATTATACATCTCATGTACTATTAATCTTGTCAATAGTCAAATGCGGTTTTAAAAACGCATTAGAGCATGGTTAATAATATAGCGAGTCGATGGCTATGAGGGACTGCCATGTCATCTATAGCCATCATCTATTATATGCACTCATACAGTAGTGTGGGTTATAAGGTTGGCTATTTTCCGCAAAAAAAAGGTTGGCTATTGTATTAGTACTTTTTTCCATCTCGTCTCTATCTCTTTCTTCATATTTATTGTATTTAACTAGGAATGCGTATATAGCTAGGCTCTTGCATGAGAGCTCACTCCCCTTAATTTTTCACATCTCTCTCGTCCACATAGGCCCTATATAAATGGAAGGAGGGAGTACTACTATGAGAACTGCATACTCTAGTACAGATGTTGTCAGTACTCCACGTGTACTATTGGATAGGGAGCTTAAAAAGTTACTATTGGACTGGCTATACGTGGCGAAATCCTAGTAGGAAGAGCATGTGCGAGAACAAGCACATTCACGTGGTTGAAAACAAGTTGGAAACCATCTCGAGTACAAATCTAGGAGTACGTACAAATCTAACAATATTGATTGGCGTTGTTGAATGTTGATACTTTTTTGATCAAAGTAGAGATACTTTGACTACACATAAAACTTATATGTAAACTACAAAGGATAGGAGGGAGTATACTGTACGTTCAAAAACGAACGAACATTGAATACCCTTTATATATGATTTGCGGATGCTATGGTCACCGGTTCAAAATTTTGAATCCGCCTTAGGTATGATGTGCCCCCACTCGTTCTCTCTAGATTTCATCTCGGGGTCCCGAGATCGATTGAAAGGGGACTAGGGTGGGCACATGCGAATGATACTCGGCGGAATGTTCAAATGAGGCACGCGGGAGGATGGACTCGACTGGAGGGCGACACGATCGACGGAAAAGAGGGTTGGAGAGGAATGAGAAATAAGCAAACGCCACATGATTATACTTGAACGACTCAAATAAACAACAAGTTGTCTCGCTTGGCCTACATAGTGAAAGGCCTAATGTCCAACGTGGAGCACTGACGCTCTAATATGGCTGGGAAAACAGTGAAACCGACATGTAGGGCACACCCGTCGGGACAATGTAGCACAGACGAGTCCAATAGAGGAGCTGGCCCACGACCTCCTCGCCAACCGACAACCGTTCATGTGGGTCATTGGGGCCAACAACGTGGCGCAGCTCCAACACCGCCTCTGGACACGGCGACCACGGTGAGCGACACACTCATATCGTCGCTAGACACGGTCGGTTTCAGTGTGCTGAGGGTGGCGTTTGTGCTGTGGGACGACCAATAGTATGTTTGGTTTGTGCCTAAGGTTGCCCCATCAAAGCATTGGGTAGCCAAAATTTTGGTTGAGGTATTGGTTGCCCATGATTTGGCCGACATTGGCAAGAAAAATGAACTAGAGTTGGCTAGAGTTCATTGGCACGCCAAAAAAATGGCAACCATCCAAACAAAGACCAATCTTTGGGTCATGACCAAAATTTTGGTAAGGTGCACTTTGGCCACAATCCAAACACACCCCAACACCCGGCTCATCGAGGATGCATGGGGCGCCGTGACGCGTCCGCAGAGTGGTGTAGCGCGGCCAACTGCATCCTCAGGACCTGAGACCATGCCGGGTCGTCTTGCTTTTTCAATGACATGCAGGGATCGCATGTGAGAAAAGGGAATCTCCAACGTTGCCACGACCGCAGCTGACTACCTTGGCACACCAAAACCCTCGTCCCTCGCACCATCGCGCGGTGTGTTCCCAGCCGGTGCCAACTGCCTGCATTCATGCCATCCATTCATATGTCGTCGTTAAGAGGCTCGGTGCGTGAGGAACTAACTCCAGTGACTTAATGACGCACCTGGACGCTTGGCCTCACCAGAATGCGCAAATTAAAGCGGCAATGCCCAGCTAACCTCCACACCATAACGCATCATCCTCCTACCTGGCACCACATCCTCCATGACCGCAAGTGCGAACGCTCTGCGGGAGAGCTTGTCTTCAGGGATGAAGCTCGAGGTCGCCGCCCTTGATCAAGTCGCCTCTCGCGATGCAATAGCGGCGTAGCCGGACGCGGACGCGACCGCACAAGCGGTGGCCACACTGGCGGCCAACGATGGGAGCACCGTCAGCCACGCGTCCTACTTGCCGCTGTCCAACGTCCGAGGATGAGTAGGGCATGGGAGGCGGCAGGGCCTGGTGTGCCAACTGGCCAGTCTGTGTCCCGTGTTCTACTCTTCCTCTCCTGAGACCGCACCTTCACTTCACGGGTCTTGAACCCCACCCCTGTACATAGAGATCGCAGATGGAGGATGTCTGTCGCCGCCATAGAATAGGTTTAGGGTCGGGTTTCTGTTTTTTCTTGTCTTGTAAAAGTTCGAAATGTAATGAAAATCTGTCGTGTTTGCATTAATCTCGGCCGGTGTATATGAACTTTCACAATAATATAGTATATTGTAGGAGTAATAGCAAGATGCCCGTGCGTTGCATGGAAGATCAAGATCTTGTGGGAGAAAAGGATGGACAATGAGTGCGGGTAAATTGTCATAGTTTCCTTCCTATCCGTTAGATATAGATCGGACGGCCTATATTGCAGGATGACAGGCACACCATCATCACCAACTCTGATTTTTATTGAACTGAGAAAAATCTAACATGCGAAGTAAAATAAACACATAGTGTCGTGGAAATATCACGTCAGATGTCCTCATGAAAGGACTTAGTCGTGGAGCCATCCCAACGGGTTAGCTTAAGGAGTTAAACCGGACAAAGGACACGAGGGTTTTTATACTAGTTTGGCCCCTTCAATGAAGGTAAAGGCCTACGTCTAGTTGTGATGGGATTATTGGGGTCTCGATAACCAGGGAGCTAAACAAGCTATGCCGGCTCTCGAGTTGTTGTTTATTGTCCCTGAACCGCTGCCGGGTCGTCCCCTTATATACACGGGTTGACGCCCGGCCGGTTTACAGAGTCCCAAGGCCGGCTCATACAAGTGTCCGGCTCGGTCTCTCCTTCCCTATCTTACAATACGAGTTACATGATTATGGCGGTTTACCACTATGGGCCCTAATCCGCCTCTTGGGCTCCGGGCCTCTAAGCTTCATTAGTAAGGCGCCATCTTCTGGGTCTTCATGGGCTTCAATATGGTTGAGTGTGAACCGGCCCCTCCTGGGCGGTTTATACTCAGTAGTTATATCCCCAACATTAGGCCCCAGATTGATTTGAACATGTTCATGTCAATCATCAATACTTAGAAAAATCATGTGAACATCTTCTTATACTTTTCGTAAACCGCCATAATGTCTTCTCCTGTAAACTTTGTTAAACCGCCATGACGCCATCCTCTGGACACAGCAACGGTTCATCATGATGTCATCTCCATATAAAAAGAATAAAAAGATTCTCTTCATTAATGGTATCCTGAAGATCGAGGCAACAGGCGCGCCCTTTTTGCCGCTTCAGGCTCCTCGATTCTTGCGCCTGCCACTTATCCCTTTCTCCTTATAAATAAAGCTGGCGGGTCTTTCCATTCTCTCCCCTTGCCTCTTCTTCTTCCTCTCGTGAACCCCTACCGCTCGAGCTCCGCCGCCGCCACCGAGCGCACCGCCATCTTCGTCCCTGGCCGCTGCATCACCCTGAATCGAACCAGAGCTCGCGGCATCCCTACACAGTAGATCTATACTGGTAAGTTTCCCTTTTACACATCTTTAGATCTATGCTAGGGTTAGCGAGTTTATATGTACAGTTCCTCGTTCATCTCAGTTCTTCATATTTGCTTCTGCCATGGTTTCTTTGATCCAACAGTAGTGTAGATCTCATGCGGTAGTTGCTCCGCATCCATTTTTAGTACTAGTAGATCTTCCTTCTTTGTAAAGAATCCTCAGTAGAATGCTCGAACTTCTCTGTTCTGCTTAACGCCATTATAGGTTGCAGAAATTTTCCTTTACTGAAGTATGGTAGATCCAAAATAATTTCATCATTGTGTGAAACCTGTTTTCTGCAACACTTAGTGAATTATATCTCTGTTGCTTCCTTCATAGGCGGTTTAACTTGTAGAAAATCATAATCTACCCAGTACCATTAGCCCGCACTTAAACCGCCATTTAACTTGAGTAGCAATAGTCAGTTTAACATGCATAATTTCCCGGCTTAACTCTGGTTGGTATACATCAACTTTGAATCGTAAACCGTCCTTTCTGCTTTATTTTCAGTTTGCTTTCCAATATGGCAAAGCAATTCGCCGCATGCAACTGGGTTCCGTCCCGGATCACTGAAACACAGCTTAACGGGTATGTCTTGACCGGCGCTTTGGCCAAGAAAGATGTTCTCCATTGGCGAGTTCCTGGCCCTGAATGTCCTCCAACACCTCAACCCGGGGAAGTGATTGTGTTCATGTAGAACCTGGACCGGGGTTTTAGCCCGCCCGGTTCAAAGTATTTCCGGGATGTGCTCGCTAGCTTTCAACTTCATCCTCAGGATATTGGACAAAACTCTGTGTCAAACATATGTAACTTTCAAGTATTCTGCGAAGTTTATCTTCAAGAGGAGCCAACTATGGAGCTTTTTAGAGACTTTTTGCACTTAAACCGCCAGACCGAATTCTCTGACGGTCCCAACACTGAACTTGACGGCGTATCAATTTAGAAAAGGAAAGAAGTTGACTTCCCTCATGCGAAACACCACAGTCATCCAAAGGACTAGAATAATACTTGGTTTTACTGTCTGAACACTGCACCTGCTGATGAAAACCCTCTGTCGGGTTACCGTGCTCAACGGCTTAGCAATAATCATCCAGTGCCTCCACGGCTCACCGCTAAGGAGCGGCAAGCTTATGCACCGCAAATCATTAAGCTCCGGGCCCTCCTAGCGAACGGTTTAACTAGCATTGACCTTGTTCGATGCTGGGTTTCATGGGGTATCCTTCCCTTACGCCGCCGCTCCGGTTTGATGTATGAATATACCGGAGATGTAAAAGACCCTCTGCGGTCCAATGAGATAGAAAAGACTGACGAGGAAGTTATTGAAGCCGTGAAGAAAATGTTGGATGAACCGATCGCTCAGTGCAGCAAGACCGGATTGGCTCCTTTCTGTACTTCCAACAAACCGCCATCAGTAAGATTTTTATCGTTTTCCACCCTTATTGAACTGTTTCCACTTTAACTTTAATCTGATAACCCTTTGTTTTTTACAGGCCAACATGTCTTTCTGGAAGAAAAAGCCTTCAGATAAACTGGTGAGAACTCAACTCCCAAAGAGTAAAGTTGTAAAGAAGGTGGGCAAGAAGAAAACTGGTGAGTCCTCTAATCCTCCTGGGGATGTCAATGAATCGGAAAACGAGGTAGAACTTGACTCCCTTGGCTCATTTCTCATACGTCTTATTGACAATGATTATTACTAGGATCATGCGAAAGCCAGTCGTGTGGACCATGTTGAGGTAATCATCCTTTCTTCCGATTCAGAACATGTGTCGGTTCAAAGACTTTGCCATATAGTTCGGAAAGTAAAATATTCTCACCCTCTTGCTCATTTGGATCCACAATTTTCTTTGAAGACACAGCAACGTGAAGGTCGTCGCACAACTGGGCAGAGCGGCCAGTAGGTCACTTCTTCCGGTTTACCAGATACACCAAACCGGAAACGCCGTCCAGAGGTTTCTTGTTCTCCCGAAAGTCTTTATCCCTTGAAGGGTTGCTTTCGTGACCCTGTTAATCCGTCTGACTCGAATTACCAGGTGTCTTACAACTCTTCATCTGGCGGTTCATCCACCACTCAGATGCCTCCCCTCAAGACTGTCCCCGGGTAAGAATACTGTCTTTAACTGTCTTCTTGTACCGGTTTACCAACTGACCTTTTGTTTTTAATATCACAGTGCCAAAGCTCATCTAAGCAAGAAAGCAAAGACCACTGTCCCTACTGACGGAGTTGAACCGGACAGAATTTCCGAAGGTGCTGACAAAGAAGCTGATATTGCTATTGATGACCCTGTACCTCAAAGTCAGGATACATATGTTGAAGCGCCAGAAGTCAATCCGCCCAGTCCACATGCTGATCCTCCAAGCCCAGCCAAGGGCGACGATGTGTCAAGCCCGGCGAGGGATACTATCAATCTGCCAACCCCCTCCAAAGGTGGCGATGATGTTGTTGTTATCACTGGTCATGATTTCACTCGCCCTGGCAGCCCAATTGTTTTGTCAAATCATACTGCTAAGGAGGAATTTGCAGCTATAGGCAAAGGGAAAGGGAAGACAGACTTGTCCAGCTTTGTTGATCTTAGCGACGAGGAGCTTCATTCTGGATTCTTAAACCGCCTCTTCACAAGCCGGGATTATGAGGCCGGTTTGGTGAACTTAATGAAAGAGCGCTATGAGGTAATGTTCAAAACACTTCAAATTAGCTTGTAATGTATATCCACTCCATAGTAGCCCCCAAGGGCCGGTTTATCTCTTGTAGACAAACCGGATCTTCTGATATTAAGAATACTTCAACTGAATAGCCTCCAAGGGCCGGTTTACCTTAGCAAGATGAACTGGGACTTTCTGTTAATCCTTTGTCTTTATCAACTGCCTTCAGCGTGAATATAACTGATCAATTAGGAATTAGCCCCCAAGTGCCAAGTTTAATACTTGTATTGAACCTTGGGACTTTAAAATATCCGGTTTAAGAAGCAATCTGCATTAGCCCCCAAGTGCCAAGTGTATAACTTGTTATGCACTTGGGACTTTAAGAGATATTAAATGCTTTATCATCTGACCTTGCAGGCTGATATAAAGACCAAGGGGTGTCAAATCGCCGATCTTCAAGAAAACATCAAGTCCCAGCAAGAAGAGACCTCTAAAGCCAAAGAGGAGCTAAAGGGCGCTTTGGCTTCCATGGAACAATTAAAGGATGGCTTTAAACTGACCGCACCAGCTGGGAAACTGACAGGGCTGTTTTGTTGAAGCTGGCTGAAGACGCCGAAGCAGCCCTTAAACCGGTGGAAGAAGAACTGACAGGTCTGAAATATCAAGTGAATGGCATGACAGCTGCAGTTTTTGGTAAGTACTTTACAATAACCTGTTCTGAAGTACTTTCAACTCTGCCGGTTTAACATTAAGCTCTTAAACCGTCGCAGGAAATCGCATTGCTCATCTTGGAGCGGATATGCGGATGAAGTTAAAGGCGGCTTACACGTTGATTGAGCAACTGTATACCGGTGCACAACGAGTCATTTCTGCAGCTTCATATAACAAACCGGCACCTACCTTGATCAAGGATACCTTGGCCAGGCTCTCAATGACTCCTGCTCAGATAGAGGAGGTGAAGCGATCAGCTGCTAGAGCGGGCGCTTTGCTAGCGCTGACTCGCGCCAAATCATGGATAACCGACCTGGATCCAGTTGATATCGCCAAGGGCTATCCGGATGAACAAGAAAACGGATCAGTATTCGATAATGACGCCCTCAAGGCCCTGACCAAGGAAATGCGCCCAGTAGCAAGCCAGTTGGCTGACGAGGTGAATTTGACTTCGCATCGGTCCTTCTATGATGCCAACAACCATCGAGTTGACACTACTGTAAAGGAAGTACAGAATCTTATTGCGCCAATTCGTAAGCACACTTATGCTCCTAACGTTGAACCGTCCAATCTTATAAGTGAAGAGGATGTCTTTCAAGCGTTAACACGGATTGACTGGACCACCGTTGATTTCCAACCACTGCGTGGAGAGACGGAGGTTGAACCGACGCGTGAAGATCCATCAACATCACGTCAAGCCGGCGATGAATCTTAATCCGGCAATCTAGTTATTGTCACAGACTTTGTTCTGTAAAAACAATCATTATTTTGGGCCTCAAAGCGCCTTGTAATAGGCTAGTTAAAATACTTTGATCTTTGGCACTGATGCATGACTTTGTTGATCCGCCATGATATTTGATGTGTTTGATTATGCTTTGATAATTTCATGCGATCCTGATGTCTGCATAAAAGAAATTGTCCGGGCGGTCTACCGCCGGACGGGTCATAATGCCCAAGACAAAGCCTGATTGATTACCAAGGCTGAATAATTTTTAAAATATGAAATAAATCATACTTGTGATATGAAATCACTTAGTTGGTTTACCAACTTCAATTGTAGTAAAGGTGAAGACCCAACTCTTGAGTATTTATAACTCCCACCATGCAATGTTGGTGTGTATGAGGCCATGCCGGGTTACGATGAACACCAGATGATCAAAGTGGCAACATGTAGTCAAAGCCAGATGGGGTTTTCAAAC
Organism: Triticum dicoccoides; assembly: GCF_002162155.2. Classification (NCBI taxonomy): domain Eukaryota; kingdom Viridiplantae; phylum Streptophyta; class Magnoliopsida; order Poales; family Poaceae; genus Triticum; species Triticum dicoccoides. The sequence continues at coordinate 664,716,217 of NC_041393.1, forward strand.
ACCGGTTTGATAATATGGTCTGACAACTTGTAATTGAAAGCCAAGCCGGGTTAACAAACACCGGGTGGATAATATGCTCTGACAACTTGTAATTGAAAGCCAAGCCGGGTTAACAAACACCGGGTTAATACAATGACTGAAAAGCCATACCGGGTCAACAGACACCGGTTCAACATAAAATTCTTCCAAAAAGAGAAAAATCTTGACAAAGGCAAATAAAACCGTGTAGTCGAGGCTTTTCGAGGGCTGCCAGGCCCAAATTTGAGGCTTTTCGTGGGCTGCCAGGCCGCTGAGTTAAACCATTTGAGAAAGCCTTTTAAGATGGGCCTCCAACTAACCAATCGTCGTTTTAACTTTGACAAGTTCAGGGTCTCAATAAGAGTAACTGTCAAACGTTCGGCGGGGCATGCCAGGATTACCTGGATAGTAGTGGCTTACTTGATGAAGGCAGGTTAACCCGGGGTTTTAGGTGAATACACCAGGCTTCCAAGCCGTGGGTCGATACCGAATTACAAGGGTCCTTTCAAACTCTTTGTTACTTTACACAAAGAGCCCCCAAGTAACTTTGTGAGTTGTGCTCATTGGGTGCCTATGTTTGAGCTGTGCATAGCATCCAGACTCTCTTTGGCCCCTCGGGTGTGAAGCTCCCAAGCTGTATTGTGGCATGATAGCCGGTTTAACAAGTAGTACTCCGCTTTTGCCAACTGAAGCCCCCATGTAACTCAAAAGATATTTGAGAAAAAACAGAAGAGGCCTGCTTATAGCAAGGATGCTGGTTTATTATATTGATCATAATATATACATTGTCGAAATATGTGCATAAGAGAAGCCTATGGCTCAAGTATAGTAAGGCCGAAGGAGAGCTATGTTCCACGGCCGCCGGGTCTCCTCCTCAGAACTGCGTGAGTTGTCTCGAACGTCAATGAGGTAGTATGATCCGTTGTGTAGATTCTTGCTTACCACAAAGGGCCCTTCCCAAGGTGGGGATAACTTGTGCATATCGGTCTGATCCTGGATGAGCGGGAGCACCAAGTCACCTTCTTGAAAGGTTCTTGTTTTAACCTGGCGGCTGTGATAACACCGCAGGTCTTGCTGATAAACCACCGAATGAGCCAAAGCCATGTCCCGTTTTTCATCTAACAGGTCCAACGCCTCCTGGCGTGCTTGCTCATTGTCCGCTTCAACATAATTGGCAACCCGGGGCGAATCATGACGAGTATCACTTGGGAGGACCGCCTCTGCCATGTATACCATGAAGAAGGGTGTGTAACCCGTCGATCTATTAGGGGTGGTGTTGATGCTCCATAACACATAAGGCAATTCTTCCACCCAACAACCTGGCATTCGCTTTAAAGGAACCGTGAGCCGTGGCTTGATACCCTTCAAGATTTCTTGATTGGCTCTCTCAGCTTGACCATTAGACTGGGGGTGCGCCACAGATGCTAAATCAAGCCGGATGTGCTCCCTCTGACAGAAATCCTCCATCTCACCTTTAGAAAGGTTTGTGCCATTATCCGTGATGATGCTGTGTGGAAAGCCAAAGCAGAAGATAATCTTTTTGAGAAATTGAACCGCCGTAGCCGCATCACACTTGCTGACGGGCTCCACTTCAACCCATTTAGTGAACTTGTCAACCGCTACCAATAGGTGGGTCTTCTTATCCTTGGAGCGCTTAAAGGGCCCCACCATATCAGCCCCCAAGTGGCAAACGGCCAAGTGATTGGAATCATCCGCAATTCTTGAGCTGGAACATAATCTTAGCGTGAAAACTTCTGACAAGCGTCACACCGCTTTACCAGATCCTCGGCATCAACATGAGCTGTCAACCAGTAGAACACATGATGAAAAGCTTTAGCAACCAGGGACTTTGCACCGGCATGGTGACCAAAATCCCCTTCATGAATTTCCTGTAGAATCTCTTGGCCTTCTTCAGGAGAAACACAACGCTGGAATACGCCTGAAACGCTGCAGCGGTGTAACTCGCCATTGTGAATAACCATGGACTTGGATCGCCGGACTATCTGCCGGGCCAGAACTTCATCATCTGGTAACTCGCCCCGGTTCATATACGCCAAATACGGAACTGTCCAATCCGGAACAACATGTAAAGCGGCCACCAATTGGGCCTCCGGATCAGGAACAGCTAAATCCTCATCTGTAGGCAACTTAACAGACGGGTTATGTAAGATATCTAGAAAGGTATTGGGAGGTACCGGTTTATGCTAAGATCCCAGCCGGCTTAAAGTGTTTGCCTCTTTGTTTTTGCACCGATCAATATGCTCAACCTGATACCCTTTGAAGTGACCCGCCACAATATCCACCTCGCGTCTGTAAGCCGCCATGAGTGGATCCTTAGAATCCCAAGTGCCAGAAACCTGCTGCGCCACCAGATCAGAGTCTCCAAAGCATCGTACCCGGCTTAAATGTATCTCATTGGCCACACGGAGCCCATGGAATAAAGCCTCATACTCAGCTACATTGTTAGTACAGGGGAACATTAAAAGGAGAACATAACGAATTTTATCACCCCGAGGGGAAGTAAGGACAACTCCAACCCCCGATCCCTCCAATTGCCTGGATCCATCAAAGTGAATAGTCTAGTATGTATTATCCGGTTTGTCCTCTGGTGCCTGTAACTCGGTCCAATCATTGATGAAGTCAACAAGCACCTGAGATTTAATGGTTGTTCGAGGCATATACTTCAACCCATGTGGACCAAGCTCAATTACCCATTTCGCAACCCGGCCAGTTGCCTCCCTGTTCTGAATTATATCACCCAAAGGAGCTGAACTGACAACTGTAATGGGATGGCCTTGAAAGTATTGTTTGAGCTTCCGACTTGCCATAAAAACCCCATAGACCAGCTTCTGCCAATGCGAATATCGTTGCTTTGACTCGATGAGAACCTCACTGATATAGTAAACCGGACGTTGAACCGGATATTCCTTGCCAGCCTCCTTGCGCTCCACCACAATTGCCACACTGACTGCACGGGCATTAGCAGCCACGTACAATAACAAGGGCTCTTTATCAACCGGAGCAGCAAGGACCGGCGGTTCAGCCAATTGCCGCTTCAAGTCTTCAAACACCGCATTAGCCACATCACTCCAAACAAAGGTGTCTGTTTTCTTCAACATCTGATATAGAGGGATTGCCTTCTCTCCCAAGCGGCTAATAAACCGGCTTAGGGCTGCAATTCGACCTGCCAGACACTCAACATCATTAATGCACACCGGTTTAGCCAAAGATGTAATTGATTTAATATTCTCCGGATTAGCCTCAATTCCTCTGTTGGACACAAGAAAACCTAGAAGCTTGCCCGCCGGAACACCAAAAACACACTTGTCCGGATTGAGCATCATCTTGTAAACACGCAGATTGTCAAAGGTCTCCTTGAGATCATCTATCAATGTCTCCTTCTTCCTGGATTTTACTACAATGTCATCCACATAGGCATGAACATTGCGACCAATCTGAGTGTGAAGACAATTTTACACACAACGCTGATAAGTTGCCTGGGCACTCTTGAGCCCAAAGGGCATAGAAACATAGCAGAAGACTCCAAAGGGAGTGATGAAGGCGGTCTTCTCCTGGTCCTTAATTGCCATTTTGATCTGATGATAACATGAATAAGCATCCAAGAAACTCAAACGCTCACAACCCGCCGTCGCATCAATGATCTGATCAATACGCGGGAGAGCAAAAGGATCGACCGGACAAGCTTTGTTCAAATCTGTGTAGTACACACACATGCGCCAAGTGCCATTTTTCTTAAGAACCAGCACCGGATTAGCCAACCACTCAGGGTGGATCACTTCCACGATAAAACCAGCAGCCAACAGCCGGGCTACCTCCTCTATGATTGCCTTACGTCTCTCCTCGTTAAAGCGGCGAAGAAAATGTTTGACCGGTTTAAACTTGGGATCAATATTGAGAGTGTGCTCAGCGAGTTCCCTCGGTACACCTGGCATGTCAGAAGGTTTCCATGCAAAGATGTCCCAGTTCTCACAGATGGACTCGATGAGCGCGCTTTCCTATTTTGGATCCAGATTTGTGCTGATGCTAAACTGTTTGGATGAATCGCCAGGAACAAAGTCAACAAGCTTAGTCTCATCAGTCGGTTTGAATTTCAGGTTCGGGTCATGCTCAGTGGTGGGCTTCTTCAGAGGGGTCATATCTACCGGATCAACACTGTCTTTATAGAACTTCAGCTCCTCTGTAGCACAAACCGACCCATCATAGGCCGCATCACCTTCCTCGCAATCCAAAGCGATCTTACGACTTCCGTGAACTGTGATGGTCCCCTTGTGACCCGGCATCTTGAGCTGCAAATAAATATAGTAGGGCCTTGCCATGAACTTTGCATAAGCCGGCCGTCCAAACAGTGCGTGGTACGGGCTCTGAATCTTCACCACTTCAAAGGTCAATGTCTTAGACCAGGAGTCATGTTCATCACCAAACACAACCTCCAAAGCGATCTTGCCAACAGGATATGCCAATTTACCTGGTACTACACCATGAAAAACAGTGTTTGACGGTTTAAGACTCTTGTCTGTCAACCCCATGCGACGGAAGGTCTCATAATACAGAATGTCGATACTGCTCCCTCCATCCATAAGCACCTTGGTGAACTTATAACCTCCCACCTGAGGTGCCACCACCAAGGCCAGGTGACCTGGATTATCAACCCGGGGCGGATGATCCTCTCTGCTCCACACAATGGGTTGCTCGGACCACCGCAAATAACGTTGTACTGTCGGTTCAACAGCATTAACTGCCCTCTTGTGAAGCTTCTGATCACGCTTGCACAAACTAGTAGTGAACACATGATACTGCCCACCATTCAACTGTTTTGGGTGACTCTGATAACCCGACTGCTGTTGATTTCCCTAATTATTCTGTTGGTTATTACCACCTTGGTTGTTCTGGTTGCCCTGATTGTTCTGAAATCCTGAGTTTGAACCGCCGCCACCATGAAAAACTGGACCTGAACCACCCGATGGACCCTAATCATACCGAAAGAGATCAGAGTTTTTGAACTCCTTCATAATGTGACAATCTTTCCAAAGATGTGTTGCCAGAACCTCCTTGGTTCCGTGCTTTGGGAAGGGATGATTTAACAAATGCTCCATATTCATACCGCCGCCCCGCTGGGGTGGTTTACCCTTATGACACTGCATATTGGTGTTAGCCACAGAATCTGAATTATCTGCTTTACGCTTACCATTATTCCCATGGCCCCCTTGGTTGTGTTGCTGTCCCTTTGCACCGCCGTTCTTCTTTCCCTTCTCCGGTTTCTCCTCATCAGAATCGGGATCCTTGGTATTATCAGAATCGGCATATTTGACCAAGGCTGCCATAAGGGTTCCCATATCATTGCAGTGGCGCTTGAGCCGTCCCAACTTCATCTTCAGCGACTTAAGCCAGCAATTACGTTCCAGTGTTATGATTGCTTGGCCAGCATTTATCCGATCCGATGAGTGCAAAACTTCTGAAACCCGGCGCACCCAATGAGTTGTTGACTCGTTCTCTCCTTGAACACAGGCATCTAGATCCACAATGGACATAGGCTGCTTGGATGTATCCTTGAAATTTGCTATAAATCGGGCCTTCAATTGGTCCCATGACTCGATGGAGTTAGCTGGCAAGTTCTTCAACCATGTACGGGTTGTTCCTTCCAACATCATTGTGAAGTACTTTGCACAAGCCGCTTCATCCACATCCAGCATCTCCATCACCATCTCATAACTTTCCACCCATGCCTCGGGCGGTTGATCAGCGGTGTAATTAGGTACCTTACGTGGACCCTTCAAATCTTTAGGCAGTCGCACATTACAGAGAGCCGGAGTAAGACACGGTACTCCCCAGGAACTGAAGGCAAGCCTGATGCCTCAGTCTACTGACGCTGCTGGCTGAACCGGGGCGGGTTGATAACGACCCGTATACTGTTCTGCTAAAGCGGCCTCCTTCATGCTCTGCCATTATCCACCACGTCCTGAGCGTTCACCTCACCACGCGCCGGATTGGGTCCTTGAGGGACAATACGGCACCGCGCACTGCTGGACACCTCCGGTTCATCTATATGCCTGTATAGCTTTACCTCGGACACGGGGTCATGTGAATCCTGTCTCGACTATACGAGTAAGCCTGCTGCTGTGTCATAGCAGTTTGAAGAAGATACCTGGCCCGCCGTGTCTCAACCGCCGCTGGCTATTCACCCTCTATTGGAATAGCTGCCAACCGGGATGCTGCTGCTATCATATTATCCAAAAGGGTAGAGAAGTGACCCAGCGGGGGTGTGGTATACCGCGGAGGGTTGTCTATCTGTCGAGGTGGACCCATTGTCGGTGTCAAAACCGGCGGATCTTGGGTAGGGGTCCCAAGCTATGCGTCTTAGGATCAATGGTAACATGAACACGGGATTTTACCCAGCTTCGGGCTCTCTTGATGAGATAATACCCTACATGCTGCTTGATTGACTATAATGAGTATAAGGGTTACAAGAGTTGATCTACCTCGAGATCATATGTTGTGGTCTAAACCCTAGAGGTATGATGAGTAATGTCATAATCCCCTATCGACTAGCCTAGCCTCGGTCTATATAATGTACCATAGGCCTAGGGTAACAAGAGTCCTAGCCGAATACGCCAGTGGGGGAGGAGTCCTTGTCTTGATCACCAAGTCTTGTGGAATCTTCCTTGTATGCGGCAACTGTCCGAACTGGCCCATGAGTATACAGCCATGGGGGTCCTTGGTCCAATCTAACTGATCGGGGGACGACGTGGTGAGTACCCCCTAGTCCAGGACACCGTCAGTAGCCCCCTGAACCGGTCTTCAAGTTGGGGACGCTCCTTGATTCTTCCGAAGTGTTCTTCATCTTCGGTCGTCGGTCTTGAAAACTGGTTCAACAAATCTTCTCATCTTCGATCTTGAGGATCGCAAAGTAAATCCGAAGAGTTTATATGTCGGGTATGCGAGGAGCCCCTTTAAGTTTCCGGCCTTTATCAATGCCTTGTTATTTTTATGCCACACCTCGGGTTTGAAGTTATTCCCGGGCGGCAGTGTCCTCTTGCGTCCGAGCTCCAACGCCCGATTGCATTCGAGGTATCTTTTGCAGCCAAGCACCAACGTCGGACTGCTTCCGAGCTCCAACGCCGGAATGTATCCAAGCTCTAACGCCGGACTGTGTCCAAGTTCCAACGGCGGACTGTATCCGAGCTCCAACGCTGGACTATACCCGAGATGTCATAGATCATCTGGGTTCAAAAAGTTGAAGGAGTTTAGCTGAGCTTAATGCCGGAAATTCCCTCTATGGGGCCAGCCACTGGTGCCCGAGCTTAATGCCGGACTGCTTCCGAGGTGATGCACCACCCCTGACTGTGGGCTGATTTTTTGATTGGTGCAATTTATTCTCTGCCAAGATATATAGCCATTAGCCCTCAAGGTGTGTGCGTCGGTCTAAAACCCGAGATGCATCTGAAGGAAAACATGAAACCGCTGATCCTAGTTGCCCCTGAGACTGAGGTTGATGCGCGAAATCGGCCTGAGGATCAACTCCTAGCTCGGCAACATACATAGGAATAGAGACGCGGTGTGCAAAGTCCTCGAGACTCAGGTTGGGTGCGGCCGACCGACCTGAGGATAATAATCTCCTCGAAAACTATATTGCACTTTAAATTTTCTGCATTGGACAGGCAATGTAGTAGCCCCCGAGACACTGGTCGGGTGGCGACTCCAGATTAGGGGATCGATGTACCCCTTTGATATTTGTAAATAATAAGCACGAAGCCCAGTAGCCCCTGAGCCTTAATGTGCGCACGTGTGGCCGAATTAAGGATCGATATCCAAAGTAAAATCCCAAATTATGTGTAAGGATTCTATGTATCCAAGTACTTTACATTATCAATGCTCGGATCCGCATTGTACAAAACTTTGTTGGCTCGCCATCGGCTTCAACCTCCTCGGCCAGTGGCTGGGGAGTGTTAGTCCCACTTTATAAAGCCTTTATGAGGGCAAAGATGTACGGCAAACAAGGCAATCCGGCCATACGGTTTTATAAACAAAGGTACGCAAGGAGACATGTTATATTATTGTTTTAAGATAAGAAACATCGTCCAAAGAAAATTGTCCCGCTATCGGTTCCTCTCTTTGGGTTGTCATGCTAAGCATGATCATGAAACCTCAGCTCCGGTCAATGTGGGAGGAAAATACTGAGGATTTAGTTCGAGAAAAGCTTCCAAACTCTATGGTCTAGATGAACCCAAATTTTCATTCCCGTTGCGACCGTTTATAATCTGAAAGTGGCCCATCGTCGGCTTCTACCCCCTTGTAGATGCTATGTAGGGTGTTTCCGGAATAACAAAACAACCCTTAGCCGACGTCTCGGTGCCCGAAGGCGGTTGTGTTGGCAGAAACGAGGCAATCAGATATGCGGGCTTTATAACTTTCACTTAGTCATAGGATCTTAAAGTTGGGAGGCCAGCAAGTAGCCCCCCTCTTAGTGTTCGGCGACAACCGAGGTCAAGACGTAAACACTTCGGCCAATGTTATGAACGGCCCGTCATTTAATATAGTCATCGAATCGCTGACCAGTTTATGCTTTATTATGACAGTCAGTTTTCGGCTTTCTCCACCAAGGTGCTTAATCATGCGAGCTGGAAGCACAATCGCAGTGGTTCTCCTTTTGCACACCTAACCGAACAGAGCGGAATGTAGGAGGCAAGCACAATAGCCGGGCAACCCAACTATCGACCAAAGACACAATTTGAAACCGAGGCATATATAGCAATATCCGAGAATTTTTGCCGAATCTCCAAAGGTGTCCGGCATTGCACTGCGAGACTTATGCGGAAAACACACAAATAGTTGAAAAGTGCCATACGATTGGAAAACCAAAAAAACGTCAGTAAAAACTCGACGTCCGAACTAGATCAAGTGTTCGGTGCCAATCCGAAAATTGAAAAAAAAATATTGTGCTTCTATCGTGCTTTAACATGACACATCCTATCTCAAGACTTCAAGCGGGTCAGCCTACGGCTTCAACCTCCTATCCTGAAGGTGGATGAGAGGGAAATCGGGCTATTGACCACACACTTGCATCTAAAAAAGGAGTGATAGAAAAATACTTTGCAACAACTAAGAAGAAGAACACTTATTATAAAACAGCTCACATAAATTTAAGAGCCCCCAAGTTACTTGGGTAAAAGAATTTTATGTATAATGATTGTATGTACCGAAGTACTCATATCATATATGTGTTCACCCGAACTTTATACGCGTCTTAACCGACCGTCGGCTTCTCCCTCTTCGGTCGAGGACCGAAAAGTGTTATGTACTCCACCTGTCGAGAGTATCGACGGTGTTTCCGATAACCAGGCAATCAGGCCATAAGGTTGTAACAGACAAAGCGCGCTCAGGGAACTTATGCTATATTACTAACAAAGTGTAAGAAGTATCTTCGAAGAAAATAGTACCCCACCGATACCTTTCTTCGGTGCTCATTGTCATTATGAGACGTGTGCCATAGATTTTTTGTACTCACGAGTTCTGTTGTGTGCCGACCATTGTTGAAAACAGTAAGAGCGCTAGCTTTCGGCTTCACCCAGTCTGAGGTCCGGCTTGGATGAACCGATCGTGACAATCGCAGAGGTGCTCCCTTTACTCCCTAGCCGAACAATCGGGAACGTAGGGGTAAGCACAGGAGCCAGGCAACCCAGCTTGCAAGTCGCTTAAGTCAACATGGTGCAAATTGTGGCGTATTACACGAACAAGGAACGAAGCCGTACAAGTATAATCATATGCAAGAGGAAAAGCTACATCAAGGGAGCCCCCAAATAAACGGGGTATTTGAATATGTGTGTCACAAACAAAGTTTGGACAGGGAAGTTTTTCACAAGCAACTTTTTGCCAAAAAAAGTATAATGCTTGTTCAAACCGAACAAAATTTAAGACGGGAAGTTTTTGAGCATGAAAGCAGCTTAGCTGGTTGATATGTTTGGCATTGATGACGCGGTCCGAGCTTGATGTGGGACAGGGTTCCAGCCCCCAGGCTGGTGCCAAGGTGGCCGAGCAGAGAGTCCAGCACTCCGAGAAGATGAAGCCCCCAGTCCAGCCGCGGCAATGGAGCAGGTCGGCGTGCCAAGGTGACAACACGGCTCAGTCTGAGTCGATTGGCTGCACGGGTAAAATAGTGCAAACCAAAAGAAATGACAAATAAAGATAATAATGTATATATAAAAAAATTCTTCTACTTATTTAATACAAGTGAAGTAAATAATGAAAGAGATATGGCCTGAGCGTCGAGGTCAATGTCGATGTAGGGCGTGATGTGGTAAAGGCATGGCGCAGTGAAGGCGTGACAAAGCCCGAATTCGCAGGTCGGTCCGAGTTTCGGATACGGCGTTCTCCGAACTATGCACAGAAACTGACCGGACCACCACGCGACCGTCATTAATGCGGCCACCATTTGGTAGACCTGTGTATAGATGATGGAACAAAGCAGAGTAATAATTCCTTGGGAAAAATAAACCCGAACAAGCAAAAATTGTTGGGATTAATAGCACATGGTTTATTTGTTGTAGAGGTTTGAAGAAAGGTTACTCCCAAAATAGGGACTCGATCCGCACACCCATTGCCTAATGGGTGATGAAGCGAAGGCATGACGATGCTGGCAAAGGCTGGCTTTCCGAGGCAAAGCCTGTGGTCCAGCTAATGTGATGAAGCTGGTCGGCCGGTGACGCTGGAGTCTCCGAGGTAAGTTAATGAAGGGATGATGAAGCCCCCAGTCCAGGCGAGGAGACGGAGCAGGTCGGTGAGGCGATGTGTCAGCCGAGGTGTTGAAGTAGTTCGGCGTGATGGACATTGACTCAATGAAGCAACAGTTTGGCCATGCCGATGCAGGTCATAGCTTGTGACATGATCAATGATGGCTTGATGAAGTGACCGTGCAGCGATGCCGGTGTGCCCGCTCCGTGTAATCTGTGGGGCGGTGATGTTGGTGACGATTTATCCTTTGCGATGCCGAACTATTGTTCGGCTAGCCGAGATGATGATCCGAAGAAATTGAGTTCGGCTCAACAAAGCGACGACGTGTCTAACGCAGGTCGGCCGCCGTGGAGTAATGTTGTCGGGCTGGTTTGACACCGGCGCAACGGTGAAGTTCGTATTGCAAGAATACTTTTAATACTACTGGGATGTGTTTGAGAATAAAACACAACACCCCATACGAAAACTTCCTTCAAAAAGGATGTCTGAGATCCCATTCATAAAGAAATGAATTCGGGTCGGATTCGTTCTCGTGCAGAAAACAGATCCGAAAAGTGATGCACTAATCGGATGTTTCCCGGAGTTTGGACGATCGGATCGAGCTGAATTTTTGGGAGGTGGTAGATATGGGAATTCCACAGCCAATCAACTGTTGGATCTTCCAAAGGACGTCCGACCTAGATGCTCGACACCCTGCTCCAAACTCTTCCGGATTCTCGTCCAGATTCAACAGGGCTCCGGTATATCGGAGATTGCCGGAGATTCCTCCATCAGAACTCGACGAAATTTTGGCAGGGTTGTTGTAGACTTAATTCCGCATAATTCCAGTGAAGCAATCGTTTAGGCGACACTCAAGGAGGCGATGCGGCGGATACGAGTTTGCTGTCCAGAAAAACAGCACGGTCGCCCGAGGGCAATGTTGATGTTGAGCCCCCGAGCTCCATGGTGACTCCTCCATGATCTTGATAGAGATCGGAGTTGATGTTGATGAAAGCCCTCATCCGAACACGATGATCGGAGGTAGGGTGCAGTCCTCGGTCAAGCCAAGGTGACCACTCGAGCTGGTGACAAAGAAACCGACGTTGCAGTTGACCTGCAGTCAAGCCATTGATCCTTTCGCCGATCACACAGCGGAACTCTCAATGAAAGCACCAATGTTGGTGTCAAAACCGGAGGATCTCGGGTAGGGGGTCCCAAGCTATGCGTCTTAGGATCAATGGTAACATGAACATGGGATTTTACCCAGCTTCGGGCTCTCTTGATGAGATAATACCCTACATGCTGCTTGATTGACTATAATGAGTATAAGGGTTACAAGAGTTGATCTACCTCGAGATCATATGTTGTGGTCTAAACCCTAGAGGTATGATGAGTAATGTCATAATCCCCTATCAACTAGCCTAGCCTCGGTCCATATAATGTACCATAGGCCTAGGGTAACAATAGTCCTAGCCGAATACGCTGGTGGGGAGGAGTCCTTGTCTTGATCACCAAGTCTTGTGGAATCTTCCTTGTATGCGGCGACTGTCCGAACTGGCCCATGAGTACACGGCCATGGGGGTCCTTGGCCCAATCTAACTGATCAGGGGACGACATGGTGAGTACCCCCTAGTCCAGGACACCGTCACCCATCACCTGAGGTTGATCTGGCGCTCCGGCCCTTGGCGCGGTAGTCCGCTTTACTGCTGCAGGATTGCTAGTCCCTGCCCCTGGTGTATCGAAGAGATTCATCGCATTGTAATCCACCGGTAAGCGAGATCGATGCCTCCTCCTGGATACTTCATTCGAGGCATTCTGATCCATCAAAAGTTGATAATTCTTGGCTTGAATCCTCTGCGCCTGGGCATCTAAAGCGGCCCGTTCCTCAGCCATCCTGATCTCCTCAGCCGCCAAATCATCTTTGGCCTGAGTTATCTGATCCCACAACTTAGCGACCTCCGCATTGTGCCGATCTTGATTCTCCGGGTTAACTGTTGTGGCCAATAACGTCACCCAGGTGTCCATCAATCCGGACAGAACTTGAGCCGGCCGGTGTGCGGAGCCTCCTGCCCCTGCTACTGGTCCAGATGTCGCCGTAGTAGAATTTTGCAAAGTTGGCTGTATTCCGGCCATGAAGATTCCGACTCGGTTTGGCGGTTCAAGAAATTCCGGAATACTGGTGCCATCGGAATACCCTTCGAACACACTGTCATGAACTTGGTACAGGGACTCGGTTTCGCCGGCGGATGATTCACCGTCGGAATAAGCGACTGTCTCATCTTCGGACACCGGTTCAGATCCGATCCCGTGGACACATCCTACGAATGCACGCTTCATGGCAGGCTGAACCCGAGCGGGGTTGCATGCTGAGCCGTCTCGACGAGGTCGGTGCAGATGTACGGCACAGGGCCCGGTTCGCCGATCTTGCCGATGAAAACGTGGATTCCGCCAAAGGGGACCCGGTACCCGTACTCAATTGAGCCGGCCTCGGGGCCCCACCCTGCATTGTTGATGTAGAGCTTGCCGCGACGACTCTTAGTCATCCGGCCCACTACATATCCCTTGAGTCCTTCAAAGCTGCCCTTCAAGAACTCGAAACCATCGTGCGATAGCCCCACGGTGGGCGCCAACTGTTGTGGAAATATCACGTCGGATGTCCTCGTGAAAGGACTTGGTCGTGGAGCCATCGCAACGGGTTAGCTTAAGGGGTTAAACCAGACAAAGGACACGAGGGTTTTTATACTAGTTTGGCCCCTTCAATGAAGGTAAAGGCCTACGTCTAGTTGTGATGGGATTATTGGGGTCTCGATAACCAGGGAGCTAAACAAGCTATGCCTGGCTCTCGAATTGTTATTTCTCGTCCCTGAACCGCCGCTGGATCGTCCCCTTATATACACGGGTTGACGCCCGGCCGGTTTACAGAGTCCCGAGGCCGGATCATACAAGTGTCTGGCTCGGTCTCTCCTTTCCTATCTTACAATACAAGTTACATGATTATGGCGGTTTACCACTATGGGCCCTAATCCACCTCTTGGGCTTCGGGCCTCTAAGCTTCATTAGTAAGTCGCCATCTTCTGGGTCTTCATGGGCTTCAATATGGTTGACTGTGAACCGGCCCTCCTGGGCAGTTTATACTCAGTAGTTATATCCCCAACACATAGGGTCTATACATACACAATTTATCCTAGGCACTCCAATAGTAGGTCCACTACACATTCACGCATTTCACATCTTTCGACATCTACGGGAACCTACGAAAGGGTTAACGTAAATTGCCTCTCTCTCTCCTCCCCTGATTTTCATGGTGGTGGGCCCCTCCCTCCCCCCAATCTACAGTCAACACCTCACATGTTTCACATTACGTTAGTTACATAACTGGGATTACGTAGGTGTAGCATTACTCATCCTAAAAAACCCAACTAAGCCAACCTCCCAGCATATCACGCGGGAAAAGACCCGGCCGCGCCGTTTTAGTCGGGATTACCGGATCACTAGTACTCTAGTAGTAGTATCGATGGATCGCGCGAGGCACCATGTTTTTTTTGAGGGGGCGAAGCACCTAGTTTAAAAGGAAAAAGGCGGTACACTCACAGCACTCCTGACGCGGTCGCATTGCACCCCACACACGTTCGGTCCTGCACACGGCTCACGCAAACGGGACGCGCTTCGGCCTGCCTCTTCACTGACACGAGGGAATGCACTTGGAGAAACCGACCATGCGCCTAACTCCCCCCGCCCACCACGCAAAAATCCTCCCCCCCCCCACCCCACCCCACCCAAAAATTCCCCCCAAATCTGATTCAACCGCCCTTCGGCCAACTAA
>NC_041393.1:664731286-664771053 GCF_002162155.2 Triticum dicoccoides
ATCCCCCCATCCCCCTCCACTCCATTCGCTCTGCCAAATCCGCCCTCCCCGTCACGTCGATACGTCAGTGTCACGGTTCGTCGAGGGGACGCACGGTGATCCTCTCGCTCCCACAGTACACTCTCGTAGACTGTCGTCCTCTAGGGGCACCGCCACCTCTGGCTACGTTCTTGTGGAGGCGCACGGTGGTCAACACCGCCACCGCTGGCGACGTTCATGTGGAGACGCACGACGGTCAGCTTCTCCCACGGTACGCGCATTCTAGACTGAGGCCCCGTTCATGTCGGTGTAGCGCTGAATTTTAGCTGATAGACGTTGTTAATCTCATTGTTTGCCAAAGTAGTTTACAGTCAATATGCTCTGCTTAAGAAGCTTCCTTGCCCTGTTCTGCACTCAATCTTCTTAGCTGAGATGGCATGCCAAGGCCGATTAGTTGCTAAAATATCCTGCCATATATTTATTGTGACATAGATTGCCATGGTCTAGTAGCCAATATGTTAGGTGAAATAGCTCTACACTGTTTTATACTCGATCTTTGTTGCTGCGATGGCCTTCGATAGTTCGATGGTTGTGTGCTCGGCCTCATTTACTGCTGAAACAGCCTGCCATAATTTAGCACTCAAATCTGTTTGCTGAATTAGCTTTACATATATTTCGTTACTTAGATCTGCTCGTCCAAATATCTTGCCATAGCTTTAGACATCGACCTAGGTATTTTTTCTGGACTTCATAAAAAAGCAAATATGTTTTTCCTATAATATCTACTAGAAGAACTAATTTGTATGTCTAATAGATGGGAAGGACTTGGATAACTTCTTCTCGAAGATTGTCTGCTGCATATATCGAGGGGGTTGAAAACTTCATGAACTTTATCAGAGCTGAGTACGGTGGTCCGAAATCAGATGTGCTCTGCCCGTGTAGCAGTTGTATGAGTTCAGTTACAAGACCCCAGTCAACTATGCAAAATCATCTACACTTTTTTGGGATGTCAGTCACATATACTAGGTGGGTTCATCATGGTGAAACTGTGAACATCAATGTTATTAACTACGTGGAAGTAGCAGATCACCATCTTGATCTGCCTGATGCTCAGGTGGAAGAGGAGGAGGAGGTGGTGGTGGCAGAGCGAGTGAGTTCGACCAACATTGAAACAATGCTAAGAAATGCTCGTGCATTCCGTGAACTTTCACCTGCAGAAGAAAAACGGTGGGCCCGCATGTTGGAACAATGCAATGTGGCTGTCACCCCAGGAAATAAGTTGTCAGTATTCTCATCTATGGTCACCTTTCTTCAGGTGAAGACATCTGAGCGGATGACCAACAAATCATTCGATGCGATGTTGGCTGCTTTTCACAAATCTTTCCCAGATGCGTCTGAGCTGCCACACACCTACAGTAAAATGAAGAATTGCCTTCGTGCAGTTGGAATTGGATATGGTATGATCCATGTTTGTAAGAATAATTGTGTTCTGTTCTGGAAGGATTATGCCAACTTAAGTGAATGCCCGAAATGCAAATCATCAAGATGGAAAGATGGCGATGCTGTGAAGGGGGTTCCTCATAATGTTCTGAGACATTTTCCAATTATACCAAGATTGCAGAGGTTGTTTCATGATGCTCAAACAAGAGAGGGGTATTGTGGCATTCTAGGGACCAGGAGTACAGAGATCAGAATGTAATGAGCCATCCATCTCATAAACACAAAAAGTTTTTTGTTGACCCAAGAAACATTAGACTTGGCTTAGCTTCATATTGATTTAACCCATTTGGCCACCAGAGTGCCACATATAGCATGTGGCCAGTGCTTGTTATCCCTTACAACATGCCTCAAAATGTCTGCACCAAAGAATCAAACTACATGATGGCCTTGCTCATCCCAGGTCCAAAAAGTCCTGGAAAGGATTTTGATTTGTTCATGGAGCCTCTTGTGGAGGAACTTCAACAGCTATGGAGGGGTGTTTTCACTCGAGACCTATATAGCAGCCCACCACCTGATTTCTTTATGTGTGCTGTTATAATTTGGTGCATCCATGATTATCCGGCTTTGGGCACTATGTAAGGGCGAACGACACATGGTTACAATGCATGTGTTCGCTGTGACAGGAATCCGCTGTCATACGCAATACTTAGCAAGATCTATTACATTGGACACCGTCGTTTCCTTGCCAAGGACAAGCCGCATCCTAGAAAATACCAAAGACATGTGTTCAATGCAAAGGGTGAAATCCGTGATGCGCCAAAGAGGCTCACCGCCGATGAGTTGCAAGTGGAATTAGAGAAGGTCAGGCTTATTACACCAGGAAACCATCCTGGTAATGGTAGCGGGAAAAGGAAGCATGGCAGGGCAGAAGAGAGATTATTTTTACCCATTGGTCCACTTTGTGGGACTTGGAGTATTGGAAAGATTTGGATCTGCGGCATAATCTTGATGTGATGCACATCGAGAAATATATATATGTGACAGCATTATCGGCACACTTCTTAATATTGAAGGCAAGACGAAAGATACCTTAAAATCTAGGATTGATTTGACACACTTGGGTATCAGACAGGATTTGCAGGTGCAAGATGAAGGTAAACCACGGGATATGGCACCAGCTGTGTACGTCTTGGACAAGGTAAAAAGAAAAGAATTCTACGTGGTCTTGTCACGTGTGAGATTCCCACATGGATTTGCTTCCAACCCTGAAAGGAGAGTCAGTGTAGATGGAAACAAGGTACAAGGGTTGAAAACTCATGACTGCCACGTCCTACTTCAAAGGGTTTTACCTGTTATCCTTAGAGGATTGGGCCGTCCTGACTTATACAGAGCAGTTGCAGAGTTGGGACAATTTTTCAAGGAACTCTGCAGTAGAAATATCAGGATAGATGCTTTGGAGTGTCTTAGAGACAAGATACCAACTATCCTATGCGACCTTGAGAAGATATATCCTCCAGCCTAATTTGATGTGATGGTGTATTTGGCTGTTCATCTACCTGATGAGGCACTACTTAGAGGTCCAGTACAGTATGGATGGATGTACCCTATTGAAAGGCGGCTAGGCACTTTCAAGGGCTATGTTAGGAACAGAGCTAGACCCGAGGGTTCCATTGCAGAGGCCTACATTGCTACAGAAGCGTTGACATTCTGCTCAAAATACATTGAAACGGCTGATCAGCTTTGCAAAGAGGTGGGTGAAGACAATCCCGGGCTCAATGTTTTCGATTATTCTGTTCGAGTTACAGGGACGAGTCGACAAGAGGACAAACCTAAAGATTTGGACAAAATGGTTTGGTATGTGTTGAATAACTGTCCTGAGATACTACCTTATATCAAGTAAGTGCAGTACTGCAGCTTATACATCGTAATCTACTAAACTTGCAGCACATTTTTATATATTTAGATGTTTGACGCGATCACTATGTTGTGCAGCATCTACAAAAAGGAGTTACTGCCGCAAAATCCAAGAAACATTGACAAACTGGTTATGGCAGGATTTACGAAATGGTTCAAGAGCCATGTAAGCTTTTAAATTGCACTGTCATTTTAATATATTGAGTACATAAGATGATCAGCTTGTCTATTTTCTAACCATAGGTTAAGAAGATGCGGGAGGATGGGCAGGCAGTTGATGATGCCCTTTACTCACTAGCAATGGGTCCTGATACTCGGGTAAGACATTATGAATCTTGCGTTGTTGGAGATGTGCACTACAACACCCTTGCACGAGACGAAGGCAGGAAGACACAAAACAGTGCCATCATGAGCACGGATATGTATGACAAAGACACAACTGAAATGTATGCTAACATAACAGACATTGTTCAGTTGCAGTATATCTCCAGTTTCGAGGATCATCGGTGTGTGGTTCTATTGTGCTGTCGTTGGTATAACCTGTTTTCCAGGATCGCAAAACCCAGAGTTGATGATTATTTCAAATCCATCAATGTCAAGGCGGCATACTAGACCAACGAGCCATTTATTTTGGCAAATCAAGCAACACAGATATTTTTCTTGGAAGACTCATTTACACGTAGCGATGACTGGAGAGTATTGCAAGGGTTTCAGTAGAGGAATTCGTTTAATGAAGTTGCACAACAAGACGATGCTTACACTGCCCATGATGTACAAGATAACACAGATGTTCCTAATATCTTTGAGAACCATCACGTCAATGACGCCGGCGAAAAGATTGCATGTCATGCTGTGGACATACAAGAGTTGATCAAGAAGAAGCCAACATTCGAGGACGTTGAGGACGAAGAAGAAGATGACACCTTGGGGAATTACGATTTAGACTGATACACATGGCGAAGATGTTGACGCTGCTGCTGCGGATGATGATTACATTGCTTTTGTCATATTTGCCTGTCAGAAGATGTTTTTTATCTACTATGTGAAATTTTGTTTGCTATGACAACTGAAACCTGATGAACATGTCGTTTAGTATTTTGCTGCGAGAACATCACATGTTATGTATGCTGATTTGTGTTTGGTGATTGTATGACGACTAAAACATGATGACATTGTTGTTTAGTTGTACTCATATTTGGCTGTGAAACTTGAATTTGATGACATAGTTTGTTGTTGGACTGCAATTTGCTCGACGTCTTCGAATGAGAACAAAGCTGACCCAACAGGGCATCTGCTATTTATTTATTTATGAGCAAAAGGGGATACCCCTGATTTTCGTTAATAGAAATCATTAGATGTTCACAACACTACGCCCAGCCTGCTACACAGGTTTCATTCATTACTAGTTTCAGCAAAGTGCTCATGTCATAGCCACTGAATACATCACGAGTGCTACATACACTGCAAATAAACAGACAATCATCCTACAGAGCACATCGATTTTGCCCATTATCTTCACAAGCTCTTTCATCTCCTCATTGCTGTCAAGGCCGTTCTGCAACTGTTGCTTGGCCATGATCAGAGGAACTGCATCTTTAACCTTCTGCTCTGCATCTTCCTCTTCTTCTGTTCCTTCAGTTACTTGTCCAAATAATCAGCATAGTTGCATTCCCCCACATCAGCAACTTCCCAGAAATACAAATCACACGAATCTTCCCTTTTCTGCACGAATCAAATTGGAAGATCATCAACCAAACCATTAAAAAATCAGCAATTGAAAGCAGCAGAACAACACTTAAACATATTATTACCCCATGATTCAGGCATTTGTAGAAGACTCGGCCAGGGTTGAGGATTGTGGTTGAGATGCGACGGATGACTCTGCGTGATTTGTAGCAGTGGCACCACACCAACGGCAGTGGGTTGCGATGAGCAATCGGCTGTGGTGAGTGTGCCGGTGGGAGTGTGATGAGACCCACAGGCGATGGTACGGGTGGCGACTTGGCGCATATCTGGTTGTTGCCTGCTGAAGAGCAGGTGGACGAGCGGCCAGCGGACATGGTTGCTACGGCCAGAGCTTATGATGCTAGGCAGAGTAAGTAGAGAAGAGGAGAAGCGAACGTTGGATATGTTAGTTTCATTACTTGCAGAGTAGAATAGCACCATATATAGTCATAGTCTAGGTTTGGATTCGAACCAGCTACAGGAGCACGTCTCTCTTTTTTCTAAAACTCGGCAACGTCTCTTTACTGGTACACTAGCTTGTTCTGTACGCCTTCCCAAGTCTTTGATTTTCTTTCCCTTTTTTGCGAGCAATGAAGGAGGACAAAATTGAGAGTTCCTGGGACTCGAACCCAAGACCTCTCGGTTGAAAACCAAGGGTTCTAGTTTCCTGGGAGGAGGAGGGCAGACGAACGCATTTTCCTCGCAGTTTTAGTTGCGACACAAGATCGAACGGTCGCAGTTTTGGGAAAGTTATCAGGCCAACGAGCCCAGTTTTTCTTTTCTTCCTATATATAAAAAAGTATGTTACTTGGTGTCGGCTTAGTCAACAAACGATTGTGCCAACCTTGACCGTTGGATTGACATTCAACGTCTGTCGTGTTTCTTCAGTCCCTTCTTCCTCGAGCCGCCAAAGCCAAAGCAGCGCCGGCGGTATCGCCTGCTCCCGCCTCCCACGCCTGGCTGTGCTACCGCGCATGCATCATGGCCACATCGCACCCTAAAACTCTGTGTATCTTCCCCGGCTCCTGTTCGTTCCCATTTGAGGCCTCACCATAGTCCTTCACCTTGGTTCACTCGCCACGGCGCCGCCCTCCGGTGTTTTCAACATGGTCAACAACCGAGAGGAATAAGGAGATGACTGTATATGGTGAGAATGACAGTAGGGACCCAGCAGCGCGCGCAGTAATCTTGTTTTTTCGGGACGGAGAAGGGTATCAACTGGGTTGTGCGGGACCCGTGTCCCGTCTAGCCCAGGATTTTATTTCATATGTTTAGCACATGACCAGCCCAGTTTGTTTTTTTCCTTTCTGAAAATGGCTAGCCAGCTATTTTGTTTTTTTGCAGAATAACCAACATAGGCCTACTTGCTTTTCTATGCCCTGCTGGGCCGGAAATCTTTCAAGACGAGGAGGGATGCATTTTGCCCAGAAAATGGGCTATAAGTAATAAGAAATGGGCTATAAGTAATAAAAATGGGCTGTAAAATGAAAAAATACAGCAAAGAGGCAATTAGTTCCAAAATATTGTTTTCTTTCGGATTTTGATATTTTAAATTTCATTGTTTTTGTGCGGGTAAAATTTCATTGAATTTAAATTAAGGTATATTTAGATTTAATATTAATTTGAATCTGGCTAGAAATTTCGGGTTGTATGATGTTTGGAACAGATTTGGAGGCTGACTTGTGGGTCTACTAGGTTGACGTGTACTTTGGCTTTGTCAACTTAGTCCACAAACGATTCTAGCAGCAGTGACCATTGGATGTTAATCCAATGGCCGTGTTGCTTCTTCAATATCTGATCTTCTTGCTCCAGCCGCCCAAACCAGCGCCGGTGGACTGCCTGCTCCCGCCTCCCGTGGCCGGCTATACTGCCGCACAGGCCGCACCGCCCCACCCTACTTCAATGCTGGCCAGGCCATTCCTCTACTCACCCACACCTCCTGTTATTTTCCGGCGACGGCAGCCGGACCAGTAAACCCTCATACTCCCCATCGCGTGGGCAACCATTGCCGAGTCTTCCCCGGCTCCGTGTCGTTCCCTTCCTAGGCCTCGCCGTCATCCACTGCCATGGTGCTCTCAGCGCGGCCTGGTCAACATGGTCAACGAACGACATCCATCCAACATGGACTGTACATGGAGAGGCTGACAGCTGGGTCCACGGCCGCACACAAGGAAATGCCTCCTTATTACGCGCAAAATAATGATTCCTCTACCTGATAGCTGGGACCCACCGGAAGGGCCTCTATATTTCGCAAAAAAAACGTTCCCCCCGCTGACAGGTCGGACTCACCAGCTATATCCACTACTAGGAAAAGGCCTACTAATGGCGCACCGGTTTTGCCTACTAATGGCGCACTACCGGTGCGCCATTAGTACCACGCCACTAGTATTTTTTACTAATGGCGCACCACTGGTGCGCCATTAGTATCTGGTATACTAATGGCGCACCAAGCAGTGCGCCATTAGTATGTAACACCATGCGCCATTAGTATGCCTCCCGGGGGGCATACGTAACCATGTGCTTTGTCATACTAATGGCGCATTCTGTGGTGATGCGCCATTAGTATCCTTTGGCATACTAATGGCGCACCTTGAGGTGATGCACCATTAGTATGAATATTTGGTTTTTTTTTACTTTTCTAATTTTTACACAGGTTACAAAATATATTATTGGACAAAATATAGACAGCAGCACACAGCAATAGCAGATTCATCGAATACAATAGAAGATTAGTCTCCGAATACAATTCATCATATTAGTCTCCGAATTCAAAAGACCGAACAAAGATAAAACATTACAAGTCTCAAGACCGTGAGTATCGAGTTTGTCTTCACATTACAAGTCGATATCGATCATCTAAACTACCATCACATAGAAGAGAGTTGTGGACATCACGATGAGCATCATCGCGATCAAACTGGTCTTCATTCGGTTCCTCCAACGCTCCCTCCTCTCTCCCGCTAGATAGCAGGCGTATCTAGATTCGGCCTCCGCCCTAGTGGTGTACCCTTTGTAACTGTTACCGCTGAAACGGTGAACCTGTCTCCGACACTCCTCCTAGTCGTTGTAGACTCCGGGAACCTTACCCTTGTACACAACATACGACGGCATCTCTATGCACAAGCCAAACAACAGACAATACATAAGCAATATGTAAGTATGCAACAAAAGGATCGGCAGAGAAAAGTAAGACATTAATAGCACGATTCATGGTCCTACTAATAAATAGCATCGATTACATCTAAGTTGAACGACTGTCCAAACCAAAGAGACATACAAATTCATTAAAGTTTAATTACAACATGAGCCAATCAATGTTTCAGAACTACACATCACTACTTTCGACTCGACTCATCGGATAGGACCGTGGATGAAGCCGTCGTCTGTCGTGATGGCATGAAATCACCGTCGTTGTCACCCTGCATTTGTAGCGTTCCATCTATCTCACTGTTTGACGGTTGATATCTGAGGAAGAACTGCCCCGAGGTATGAAGGACATCTTGATGGATGATGTCCGCAAACTCCGACTGGATGCGAAAGAATTCTTGTCTGAGGTCCACGTCCTGGATTGCCGACAAGCTCGCGGCCCAATCTTTGAGATTATCTGGTAGCAGAAGGTGATGATGGTCCCTTACGATCGCCCGCATGTGATGGAGGGCATAGTAGGCATCCTTTTGACCGCCAGGCGGCTGCTTGACGCAGCAAAACTTCGTATTGTGTGAGAAGGTGTGCTTGCCGTACTTACGAACTGCCCTGGTGAAGGTGCCTCCAGATTTGGCGTAGCCGGGAAGAACATCATCAAGAACTTTCTTGACATTTGTGTAGTCTATCTTGGAGTTACGGTTCGGGTCGAAATACGTGGCCATGGAATATTTCGGGCTTAAGAGGACGAGTGTGCAATGTGTGTCACTGCACAGAACACGGAATGTTAGAAGAAAAAAAGAACGATCGAAATCTAAGAAATCATATGTTACGGGGCGGTTAAGGGATGACTTACTCGGGAAAGTAAGCCACAAGGAAGTTATCCTTATCTGGGTTTGCCAGAATGACGCCTTCGAGGTGTGAACTTGCAACTTGGCGGTCCCCAGCGCTGCTCAAGTGCTTGGCACGCATGTAGAAGGGGTCGACTATCACGATGTCTGGAGTCTTGTCTCTAATGATCCGCATCTCCATACTCAGTGAAAACAGCCGAACGAAGGTGTAGTGCAGCGGATGAAGGTTAAACATAGCAAAGATGCCATCAAACCGCAGGACGATCGTACCCCCGATGTCGCCATCCACAAAGCCCTTGCCCTCTGGCACCTTGGCCACGAAAACCGGGTATGCCACATCATTCTCTCTGAGCCGCCGCTTCTCCAAAGAAAGAACACTGTCGTGCAGACTCCACATAGCACCGGTTGCAGCATTGAGCATATTTGGCGGTAGCATCGCCCTACCCGCCACATGCACCCTCCTCGAAATATCCTTAGGTGAAGGTGGCCCGTCCTGAGCACGGATCGAACTCGGTGTCAGCTGGCTCGCACCGGCGCCCTTGTTAGTCTTTCGTTTCCGTCCCTTCTTCTTGATCTCCTGTAATGGGACCGAGTTCTGCTCACAGACCGCCTTCTTGAGCGTGTTGGGGCTGATAATATTTCGCACCTCAGCTATTTGAGGCTCGGTGAAGGCGGGAGCTGGAGGCGTCTCCTGAGAACTGAACGCTAGACGACGCCTGTTGCAATTGGATTTCTCCGCTGTACCAGCTAGATCATGGTCGTCTTGGTTGCGTTCTTGAGAAAGAGGCCCGCAGAACTCGTCAGCGTACCCATGTTCGGCAAAGTACTTATCGACTTTGGTAAATGTACCGTCGTCATTGTCGTTGTCGTCCGGATCCTGTGCCATATGGATGTCTGGCATAGGGATGTCCGACAGGTCTGGTAGCGTTGCGGCGTTCTTGCCATGGCTTGGCGCCGGCATGACTGTCGGTCTTGTCTGTGGGGTGGTGTCCCCCGCCCCCAAACGAATCTGGCTCTTCGGCCAAAGCAGGGGCCAGTTTACGCACGCGTTGAGGGTCATCTCATCTTCTTCGTCGGCCCCAGCGGGTCGAATCGGAGGTAACAGCTCATCGCAGCCTGGCAGCACCCGAACCACTTCAACCCTATACACTATGGGTGGCATCGGATTACCGTGGAACATGGGGTTGCCCGGTTGAACGATTCTGCCCTTGGCGACATCGACCAACTCGCCGCCCACGAAGTGCAGAAGAGTGCAAGGAACATCGGCGGCGCCCTGCGAAAACATGTAGGGCGTCAGGGATGCCCAGTGTAAGGCAAGGAGATGAAGTCATCGGCCGAGAGGCTTAGTTACCGTGATGCCGTCGAGCTCGGCTAATGTCAAGGCACCGCCAACGGCGGGCGTGCAACTGACGGAGGGGCTGCTTGCTGGCGAGGTGCCGGCCGGCATACACCCGGGTGCATTAAGCTCCAATGCCCGTGCCGGCACCGGAGACACAAACACCGCCTCCGTCGGAGACGCCAATGGCGCCGCCGGAGACACCAATGGCGTCGCCTGCGTGCTGTGCGAGTTGCTGGCCGTGAAGCTGGGAACCGGGGGAGGCCCCTGTTGGCCGCCCGCAATCCACGTCGTCAGCCCATGAATCAACGTAGGCACCATGGCGTTGAGCTTCGTTCCCAGTTGTTGTTCCACTTGCTCTTGGACAAGCTCCGTAATCTGCGCCACTTGTGCCTTGAGTGCTTCAACCTCGTGCGATTGGCTTTCCGACCTGGTCTTTTTCTCCTTTCGCCCACCAGTGATATAGTATGATGACCATTTTGTGGACAAGCCTTTGCCGGCCACACGACCAGCTAACGTCGGCTTACTGAGCTTATCCTTGTTTTTCATTACGTTCAACGCCCTATTTAAAGGGGTGTTGAAAGGGGAGCTCTGAGACGACCCTGCGCTACTGCTTTCAGTGTCCTGCGGAAGGAACGTGAACCATTTAGAAATATTGGGGATTAATTAGAGTGCAACCATATGGAGATAATTATGCGGGGGTGTATTCCTTACCAGAACAAGCTCAAGCGCCCTGGTCTTCGGATCCGTGGTAAGCTCCTTTGTTATCGGGTCCTCCTTGTACTGGGCCCTGACAAAGTTCCTGGTCTGCTTGTCACCGTTGTATTTCTCGAAGCGGGGCGGTAGGCCTTTCTCGGCACACTCTGCGTCCTCCTTGTCCCATATAGGCTCCGCCACTCTGTAACCGCCGGGACCGAGTTTGTGTTCCCCTAAGTTCAACTCCCGCATTTCTTTCCCCCACTGACTTGATTCGGAGGTTGCGCTGCTCTCACACTTGATCTTGAACTCCTTGTAGTCATCTTCGTTGATCGAAGGATTTTTCGCCTTGATCTTCTCATAACTATCACCTTTATCAATCATTCTCTTCACCGCGCTTCTCCAAGTAGACAGGGTCGTGCTCATCCTCGTGAGGGTGGCACTGTTCACTTTATTCCCTGAGAGGCGTGTGTTTTCAAATTCGGCGGGGAACTTGTATCGTTCGTGCAGCTTGGTGAAGAGGAGGTTGTGCAAATTCCCTTGGTCCTTATGCCTAAGGTTCTCGGTATTGATCGAGACGGTGCTCCGGAGAATGCACCCGAGCTAAAGCGAGTACCCCTTGACTATATGTTTGGGCTCCGTTGGATGCCCGTCAGAGTCCACATGAGTAAATTCCTCCTTGAGGGTGCGGAGTGCATTCGGGCGCCGGTCCTTCCTTTGCTTCTTCGGTTGGCTACCATCTATGTGTGCGCCGCCATCATCAGTGGTGGCATCCTCGGCGGCACCATCAGTGGTGTCATCCCCGACGCCACTAGGGGTTGTGTAGTCAGGATCGGTGTCTTCCGCGGCGTCCTCATAGCGGTGACGTTGTTCCTCCATCTCCTGGGACAGCTCCCAGAATTGCTTGCCGCCCGAACCGCCGGCCTCATCGTTGTTGGCCATGTTTCGCTCTAAATAGGAAAAAAAATTGGTCAAAAAGTTGGTTATTGTCAAGGAACAAGATCATGGTCTCATCATTTAGGGTTTGTCGACACCGAGGCATCCTAAAAGCTAAGCTTTTATCATTTAGGGTTTGTCGACGCCGAGGCACCCTAAAAGCCTAAGCGTACATCATTTAGGTTCTCATCGACACCGAGGCATCCGGGGCAGCCAAGTTAAGTTTTCATCATTTAGGGTTTATCGATGCCGAGGCACCCTAGGTTGGGCCTAATCACTTGGCACTAATCGCTTGGCTCTATTGCCACCTATGTTGGGTTTATCATCTAGGGTTTATCGATGCAGAATTCTAAGTTGGGCCTAATCACTTGGCTCTATTGCCACCTATGGTTTAATGCAGCAAGAATGGCGGGGCAGTTGATCCTACTTAACTAAGTACTAAGATACCCCGGCCCATGCATTAGTCGCAAGTACCCCATATGTCCTATTTTTAGCAAAGCCATGCTAAAATTCACGGAAAATTTCAGCATGACCTTTGCTGAAAATAGGACATATAGAGTACCCGAATTTGCCGGAACGGAAGTTAATCGACATTCCGGCAAACTCAAGGGCCTCTCAGGATACCTGCAAATTCATCACGACACAATGGTCGGAGACAAAACCCAGCAAACTAGCAAGATGATCATCATCTTTGCAAGACAGTAGCTCAAGTTTTTGACAATAGCCTCTGAAGAAAACAGCATTGCAACATTCAAGTTCAGACATACACACTGAACATTTGACCAGTTACCTCTGAAGAAAAATATACGCTGGCTATTGGATACAAAGAAAACAGCTATTGTAAACATTAAGTCATGGTAGTGTGCACTGAAACAATTACAGTATAGGAACAACAACACAGCAGTAGCTCAGTTACTAGAGACTGTAAAAAACAAACACAAAAAACAAAGAATAGTCATTTCCTTGTGTGTGCTATACATGTAGATGAAAATGGATTTGTTGCTACAGAAATTACAGTTCTAAGGAAAGGGAGTTACAGTTTAACATCATCAAGTAGTGTTACATAATATAGGTGCAAATTACAAAGGCTTACAAAGCGACAGATCATAGGATTAACAAAACTCAGAGACTACCAAATTTACGCCGACCTAAAAAGCAGAAATACAAGTCCTCAGTAAGTGTAAGAGAAGTGTACTAGAGCTGTAAACAGACTTAAAAAACCCAACTACTGGACACAGTAAATCATGGTCATTTTAACTGTAAAAAGAGTTCCACATGACAGTAGATGATGGAAAGAGCTCAAATACTAGTACAAAGATAAACTTGAAAGATGATCAACAACAGCCATAGAGATACTATTGTGAAGCAAAATTTGACGAAAAGAGGAAATTCAGAACATGAGAGACAAAACTCTATTTTCATGACAGAACATGCTCAGGGCTTAAATTTGAAATACTACTGGAAGATAACTAACTAAAAATATGTGGAAGTGGAGCATTACTACTCTACATAAAGATAACGCAATGTAACAAAAGTGTAACTCTATCTATCTACAATGAGTGGAAATGGCCAAGCCTAAACAACTTACTACTTAACCAATTCTTAGGCAGGCCATAACACAAGACGGTGGCTCGTCACGCACCAACCAGTCAGATAACAAGAGTAGTTTAGCACCACTGATATAGTGCTCCAGCTACCAAACCAAACAAGTAAATCAATTACCACACCAGCAGAACCATCTGCGACTTACCGTGGCTGATGCACGAAATTCGGTTGTAGCTGAGGTTGAGCACGCGAAGCTTTGTCAGTTCCCGAAGCCCCTCGACGTTGGCGATCTTGTTCCGCGACAGATCCAGCGAGTGCAGGCCCTTCGACAGCGATCCGGGGGAGATATGAACTGCATGACAAACAGAACAACCCAAATTCAGTTACTGAATGTCTAAATATGCTACTAGGGTTCGCGAATGTCTGATTCATAGGATACTGGATGGTAGAGTTCGCGAGAAATCTGCCTTTGCTATATGTTTGAATTCTTAATTCCCACTGGGTTGTTTTAACTGAATCAGCCCGACATGGACCGGGTCCTTCGGTTTCCAGGCCATGAGCCATTCCGACAAGATGGAGATCGCAGAGCACACCGTCATGTGCTTTCATGGTACCACAATGTGCCACAAGTTCATCGCCAGCACCGCGACTCCATGAAGATGAAACTTGCTGCTACTATGTGCTAGAAATCAAGAGTTGAGAGTGAGATGGCAAGATTGAGCTACTCATACTTGTCAGGAGAGGATCTCTACACTGACAGACTGGTTGTACATTAGTTTGGTACTAGTGCTGCACATGTATGATGTAGGATGTGAGTGACAAGGAGAAGTCCATTTTTCTGTCACATGACTGATGGAGTAATTTAGGACTTTTATGAAGAAAATTACTAGCGGTGATCCTATTATTATCTGCTGAAAAACATGGTATGTACGACAAGGGACCGGTCCAGTAAACAAAAGCAATTCCATCCTGATGATATGCAGAAACATCAAACTGACAACAAGAAGCAGCAGCCGCGTGACGGCGGCGGCGGCAATGCATGAGCACGTGGGGCCCGGCGTCCGCGCACGAGCGCGCGGGAAAGGCGGACACAAAAAACAGCGGCGGCGGCACGACGGGGCGGCGGCGGCGAGCTCCTGCTCCTAACCCTAGGTCGCCACCCGTTGGGGGCATGGGGATGAGCAGGGGAGAGAGGGAGGGAGGGCAAAGACTAACCAGGCCACGCGGGGAGGCTCGCGCCGCCGTCGAGGAGCGCGTCCGACGAGGCTAGCCGCTGTTGAGGGGTAGCTCCAACGAGAGAGATTTGCTGGTGGCGGGGAGGTCGCGGGCTCGAGGGGGAGGAAGGGGAGAGGGAGGCGGCGGGGGCGCGTGGGCGGCTGCGGCGCAGTGGGTCGGGGCAGCGGCGGCAGCAGCGCGGTGGAGGGAGGGACGAGGGAAGGAGCGGCGCGATCGATCGCAGGAGAGGGATCTGGCGAGGAAGAGGGAAGGGGGGATCGGGCGAAGGGGTATCCAGCTAGACACTATAGCAATGGCGCACCACCCTCTGGTGCGCCATTAGTAGTTTTTTTTCTGATAGCAATGTCACACCCTCCTCTGGTGCGCCATTAGTAACTTTTTTTTCATTATTTCTTGTTGCATCTAATAATTTGTTTTTTTATCAAAATTGTTATTTTCATGAGGACTAGAACAGAAGATATCATCAAATATCATCAATTTTTTTTTTGAAAATATCGTCAATTTTTTTAATTGAAAATATCATCAAATTTGTTATTTGAAAATATCATCAAATTTCTTATCTGAAAATATCATCAAATTTGTTATTTAAAAATATCATCAAAAAGTGGGGGAGGGTGCGGGGTGTCGGAGGCGGCGGTGGAGTGAGGGAGGGTGCGGGGGGTCGTCGGCGGCGGTGGAGCGGGGGAGGGTGCGGGGGGTGCTCGGCGGCGAGGGGGATCTGGCGAGGGGGATAGCTATCGAGAGGGAGGGGGATCGAGATCGAGTGTCCTCATGAATATTCAATATTTTTCATATTGAATATGAAAAAATATCATCAAATTTGAAAAAATATTCATGAATTCAAAAGGTGCCCATAAAATTTAAAAATATCCATGATATCAAAAAGTGCCCGAGAAATGAAGACTACGATTTAAATACAATCGATCTTAGCTAGCTATCTGTTCACAATCTTCTTGCCCTTCTTTTTCGCAAATGGAGTTCTTCTGTGGAACGGACGTCCTTTAGGTAGGGTGGTCCTGCTTCTTCTTGTGGTGTGTGCTGCTACTTCATCATCGTCGTCATGTTCGATCTTCAGGTCGCCGTACTTGTCGAAGTCTTGCTCATTGGCTGCTCCATCCATTCCGATGATCTTCCTTTTGCCTCTCCTCACGACAACACGACTGGGCTTTGACGGGTCGGTAATGAAGAAGCATTGGTCCACTTGGGAAGCCAGTACCCATGGCTCATTTTTCTCGATGACGTTTGCGCCCACGGTCTTGGATTTGGCTTCGGGTATAACCATGGTGGTGAAATACCGGTCTTCTCTTAGGACGCTCTTGGCCCATCTGACACGGAACATCGGGACCTTCTCTCCAGCGTAGCTCAGCTCCCAGATCTCCTCGATCCTTCCGCAGTATCTGTCCTTGTCGTTACCGGTGTAGGATTCCATCGTTACCCTGGAGTTCTGATAACCATCGCTCTTCATGTCCTTGTTCTCGGTGTAGAATGTGTAGCCGTTGATATCGTACGCCTCATAGGTCATCAGGTTGTGCTCGGCACCCTGTGACAAGGCGAATATGAGTTGTTCTTCTGCGGAAGAATCCTCATGTAAAGGGTACGACAGAAGCTTCTACTTGAACCAACGCGTGAAACATGAGTTGTGCTCTTTGATTATATCTCCGTCCGTCCTCTGTTGGCCTCGGTCATTGTACGTCTTCTCAATAAAGGTTTTGTGCTCTACCACCCAAGGATCGACCACATCTATGTGTTGTAGCGCGACTAGGTTTGCTCTTTCAAAGTCGACGAGTCGACCCTCGAAGTCGACATGCATTTCGCGGCGACCCTCACGGTGACCCCATCCAGCGAGCCTATCGAGGTGCCTGTTGATGGGCAGACCAACGGGGTTCTCAATGCCTAGATAATTCGTGCAGTAGGAGATGCACTCTTCGGTCAGAAAGCCCCTGGCTATACTTCCCTCTGGATGTGACATGTTGTGAACGTATCCTTTGATGACACCACTCATCCTTTCGAACGGCATCATGCTGTGCAGGAACATCGAACCGAGTTGGATGATATCCTCCACGATATGAACCAGCAGATGCACCATAACGTCGAAGAATGCGGGCGGGAAGTACATCTCAAGCTCACATAGTATCACCACAATCTCTTCCTGTAGCCTTCTGAGTTGCCTCATGCCAATCGACTTCCGAGAGATGACATCGAAAAAGTTGCATAGGCCAAATAGCATTTCACGGATGTGCGCGTCCATGATCCCACATATTGCAACTGGAAGTATCTGCGTCATCAGCACATGATAGTCGTGAGACTTCATCCCACTGAACTTCTGCTTCGCTGGGTCTAGGTATCTGCTTATCTTCCCCGCGTAACCGTAAGGAAGTTTTACTCCTACGAGGCAGGTGAAAAACTGCTCGATCTCCTCCTTACTTAGAGTGAACCACGCGGGAGGGTAGTCATTTCCGGTCTTCTTGGCCTTTTTGCCTTTGCGACGACTTTCTGTGTCCTGCTTCGCCTCATCATCATCATCATCATTAGCGTGAAGCTCATGCCTGATGCCCATTGATTTCAAGTCTGCCCTTGCTTTCGGCCCATCTTTGGTCCTCTCTGGCATGTTGAGCAGGGTACCAAGCAGACTCTCGCACACGTTCTTCATGATATGCATGGCATCAAGGCTGTGAGGCACACGGTGGATCTTCCAGTATGGCAAGTCCCAGAAAACAGACCTCGTTTTCCATACTTCAGCAGCGGCTCTGACGCCTTTCGCTTCTTTCCCGGCTCTGGCGCCTTTTGCTTCTTTCTCGGCAGTGGGTAATCATTCCAATTTTTCAATAGCTCGTCTATTTCCTCGCCGCTCCTCGTACACGAGCATTTTCGGGGTTCGATTCACCATCGAACAGATCCTTGCGTTTCCTCCACGGGTCATCGTCGTGAAGCCACCTTCGATGTCCCATGAACACGATTTTCGAAGACCCGGGATCTCTATCTAGCTGGCGATACATTGTGTCATCCATGCACCTTACGCATCCAGAAAATCCGTGGACTACCTGCCCCACGAGATATCCGTAACCGAGATAGTCGTGCACCGTCGTGAGCAGTGCGGCTCTCATAGGGAAATATTCTTTCTCTGCGGCGTCCCACGTATTGGCTGGCGTTTTCCACAGCGTGTCTAGCTCCTCCTTCAGCAGCCCCAAATACAGATTGATGTCGTTCCTTGGTTGTTTCGGCCCTTCAATTAGCATACTCATGTGAATGTACTTCCTCTTCATGCACAACCAGGGGGAAGGTTGTACATCCACACAAACACAGGCTAGGTGCTATGTGTGCTTCTCTGGCTGCCAAACGGATTGACTCCATCGGTGCTCACGCCCAGCACGATGTTCCTTGTATCCTTCCCAAATTCTGGGTATTTGAAGTTCAACGCTTGCCATTGGCTCGCATCCTTAGGGTGACTCAGCATCTTGTCTTTTTTATTTATCTCCGGATCATTTCCGTCATCTTCCCGCTTCTTCTCCTCCCTATCCGCGTGCCAACGCAGGAGCTTTGCTACCTTAGGGTCCGCGAAATACCGCTGCAGACGAGGAGTGATCAGAAAGTACCACACCGATTTTCGAGGAGCTTTCTTCCTCTTCTTGTATCGAGTGACGCCGCACACCGGACATATGGTAGACTCCGCGTGCTCGTCCCGATAAATGAT
Organism: Triticum dicoccoides; assembly: GCF_002162155.2. Classification (NCBI taxonomy): domain Eukaryota; kingdom Viridiplantae; phylum Streptophyta; class Magnoliopsida; order Poales; family Poaceae; genus Triticum; species Triticum dicoccoides. Next base: position 664,749,777 of record NC_041393.1, read on the forward strand.
GCAATTGTTCATGCACACATGGTATTTCATGTGCGGTAAATCCAAAGGACACACGATTTTCTTCGCCTCCTCGAAACTGGTCGGGCACTTGTTCCCCTTGGGAAGACATTCGTGCCAGAATGACATGTTCTCGTCAAAGCATGCGTCGGTCATTTTGTGTTTTACCTTCATCTCCAGAGCCATGAGCGTTACTTTCAGGCGGGTATCCTTAGGCCTGCATCCTTCATACAATGGAGTAACCGCGTCTATCTCTAGTTGATCCAGCTTGGCTTTCTCTCGGGCGGCAGCTCTTGCGTTATTCGTCTGCTTGAGAAGCAGCTCTTGAATATGAGGGTCTTGCACCCAGCCTCCATCATCGTCTGCTCCGGCATCTTCATCTTCATGATCATGCCCTTTGTCTTGATCTTCCTCATCATCATGTACGACATCTTCTACATGATGACTGTGTACAGCATCACCGTCGTGATCATGTCCTGGAGATTCTTCGTCTTCTCGCCCGCCCTCGCCGCGGTGGTTGTCTTGTTGCCCTTCCTAATTTCTTGCCCGGCCCCCATGGACGACTTCATAGTCATCTTCATCACCTTGCCACCGATAGCCATCCATGAAACCACGCAAGAGCAGGTGGTCCCGCACCTGCCCGGAATCTGGGTCCGCAATAAGGCTCTTCAGCTTACATCTTAGACATAGACATCTTATCTCCATCTCGTTCTTTTGAAGCATCTCGGCCCTCGCGGAGCTCAAAAACCTATTCACGATGCTTCGGTCATCGTGCGGACCATGGTCGCCTGCGGGGTAGAGCAAAACGATATTTTAGAACCAAGAAAAAATTTGGCATGACCTTCCCTAAAAATAGGACCAAAAAGAATGCATAGTGCCAAAATTCTCGCCGAAACGGAAATGAATCAACATTCTGGCAAAATATTGGCAACTATCGCATTTCAAATACTGGTACCTGCAAACACAAACATATATGCAACACCACAAACATATGCAACACCACAAACATACATAGATCTAGCTAGGCCACAAAAAGTGCATGTGCACGTTGTTGGAGCGAGCTAGGGAGAAAAAAGAGTAGATCTACAACATGAAGATAGCTTTCCCCTTACTTACCTATCAAAAAAGGTAATTTCACCACTTAATTTTGATGAATCTATGGTGCAAATGAGGTGAGGAGGAGGAGGCAGCCGAAAGCTTGGAGAAGGAGGTGGAGGGAATGAAGTGGGGAAAGTGAGTGGGTAGGTGTGGCTGTCCAAAATATCTTGTTGGGGTCCCAGGTTACTAAAGGCGCACCACATGCAAATGCGCCATTAGTAACCCTGGTTACTAATGGCGCACCTGCAGGTGGTGCGCCATTAGTAGTTTTGCAAAAAAGTAAAAAAGAATAAATATATATACTAATGGCGCACCAAGTCACAGTGCGCCATTACTAGTTTAAACTAGTAATGGCGCACTGTGACATGGTGCGCCGTTAGTAGTTTTGCAAAAAAAAAGAATAAAAAAAAGAATACAGTACTGGCGCACTCTGCGGCTAGTGCGCCATTACTAGTTAGAACTAGTAATGGCGCACTTCGCTCGGATGTGCCATTAGTATGTATGGAAAAATGGAAAAAAATATTACTAGTGGCGCACCGTGTGTCTGGTGTGCCATTAGTGTCTTCCACACTAATGGCGCATCACCAAACCGTGCGCCATTAGTATATAGTAGTGGCGCACCACCTGACTGGTGTGCCATTAGTGCCCATCCCATCTATAGCCCTTTTCCTAGTAGTGATCTTCGCACGCAAGGAAGTGCCTCCTTATTACGCACAAAAAAATGAATACCCCCTGCTAGCTGGGACCCACCATAGTGGGAGGATGACTTGTGGGCCAACTAAGTTGACGGGGATGGAGGGCTTCGTCAACTTAGTCAATATGAACGATTCTAGCTCCAGTGATCGTACGATTTCCATCCAACGACCGTAGTGCTTCTCCAACCTCTGGTCTTCTTGCTCCAGCCGCCCAAACTAGCGCCGGTCGTGCCGTGTGCTCCTGCCTCCCGTGGCTGGCTGTGATGCCGTGGAGGCCTCGCCGCCCCCTACCACTCCCACCGCTGGCCAGGCCATCCCTCTACTCACCCACACCCCCTGTTATTCTGCGGCGACGGCAGCCTCACACCGCAGCCGAACCAGTGAACCCTCGTACTCCTCTCCGCGCGGGCTTCCGCTGCTCCGTCTTCCCCGGCTCCGCGTCATCCCCTTCCTAGGCCTCGCCGTCGTCCATCGTTGTGGTGCTCTCGGCGCGGCGTGGTCAACGTGGTCAAGGAACGACTTCCATCGGACGTGGACAGTACATGGAGAGGCTGACAGCTGGGTCCACGGCCGTAGCAAGGAAGTGCCTCCTAATTACGCGGAAAATAATGATTCCTCCACCTAACAGCTGGGACACACCGGACGGGCCACTGTATTTCGTGAAGAAAAAAAACGTTTTGCCCCCTGACTGCTGGGACCCACCGGCTACATCTTCGCACGCAAGGAAGTGCGTCCGGGCAAAAAGAAAAAACGATTCGCCCCCCTGACTGCTGGGACCCACCAGCTACATCTTCGCACGGAAGGAAGTGCCTGACAGTCGGGACCCACCTGGTCGAAGCGTACATAGTGTTGTCATTCTGGTCGCGAACGTGTACGTACATACTGGTGGAAGTAGAGGCGCGCACGTGTCGTACTAGAGGCGCGCACGTACCATGTCCACGTATGTACAGCGGCCAGTGTGCAAGAAAGAAAATACGACCACGTATGTGTACATATGGGTGGGGTCTCAAACGCCTAATCGTGCATACATATGGCCAGGGCTCGTGTACATGGCTGGGTCGGAACGGAGAAACGACGTCATCGTCGTGTTCACGGGGAGGCAACGGAATGCGTCGTGTTCATGGGGAGGCAACAGAATGCGTTGTGTTCATCGGGAGGCAACGGAACACGTGGGAGCCAACCGTCTTGTATGGAACAGGCGATGGAAACGAGGCCTGGCGTACCGCAGAACGGAGGAAACGGCCTTGTGTTTGACTGGCCACGTTCGAAACGGGATCCTGTTTATCGGGAGGGGTCTGGCGTACCGCAAAATGGAAGAAATGGACCTCCTACGGTCGAAACGGGGGTCCTGTTGATCGGGAGGGTGTGGCGTACCGCAAAACGGACGAAACGGGCTTGTGTTGGAGTGCTACGGTTGAAACGGGGGTCCTGTTCCTCGGGAGGGGTGTGGCGTACCGCAAAACGGGACTCCACGGGATACTATCCATCTCCACCGTCGACCTGCTCCAGCCTCCACGGGCTATTGTTCATCCACCATCGACCTCCTCCAGCCTCCACGGGCTCCTGTTCATCCAGTCTCCACCGCGCGCTACTCCACCGGCTACTGTTCAATCATCCCTCTCCACGGGCTCCTGTTCAACCACCCCTCCACGGGCTACTGTTCACCCACCCCTCCACCACCTACTGTTCATCTAGCCCTCCACGGGGTCCTGTTCATCCAGCCCCAACCGGCTCGATCGATCGGCGTCCTATTCATCCAGAGGCAACGCCACGGGTCCTGTTCATCCACTCTCACCGCTCACTGTTCATCCAACCCCCCTGCAACGCTCACTGTTCATCCAAAGGCAGCATCGATCGGCTTCAGTTAGCAGCAGTAGCAAAGGAATCGCTTGATCGCTCGGGTTCAGTAACGCGTAGCCTGTAGTGCAATCACTCGGGTTCAGTTAGGCGACACCTCGCTCGGGTTCAGTTAGAGCCCAACGCCTCGCACACACACACGTATGTGTACGAGAGAAACGCGCATCGCTTGGCCCCCGACCACCCACCGTAACCGGGAACTCCCCGAAATTTTCCTTGCCCTCGTTTCTACCACGATTTTTTCCGTCATGGACGGCTCAAAGAATGTCATGCAGCTGCGTCTCCGGCCCGCCCAGGATGAAAAGCCCATTTTCTGTCATGATTTTTTGTCATAGAAGTAGGAGCCCACCACATCTATGATGATACCGGGTTTTGTCACAGTTATCGTCATAGAAGTGTCATAAGTATGACAGAAAAAAATTCCGTTCAGCCCAAAATGTCACAGATGTGTCTTTTTTTGTAGTGTCGTACTGACTGCTGATCCTGCTCTCCTCACCACCCAGCGCCCCACAACCACAGTAGGGATCCTTGTGATCCCATAGGTGTCGCTTCCCACCAACAGATGATTATAATGATGAAAGTGGATTTGGAGAGGTCATGACTTTATTTAGTTATGAATCCACCATTTTGGGCGAGGCTTCAATTGACTATCATAACAAAGTTGCTATCTATGATGATTATGCTGATGACATGTATGCTATAAAGAATAAGATAACCGTGAAACTTGTCATCATGATTTTAATTTTCACTCTCAGGATAATTATTTTGTTGAGTTTGCTACCACTACTATTGATGAGAAGAAATTTACTTATGTGGAGAGTAATAAGTTTTCCATGCTTTTGTGTCATGAAAAGAATGCTTTATGTGATGGTTATATTGTTGAATTTCTTCATGATGCTACTGAAAATTATTATGGGGGAGGAACTTATGCTTGTAGGAATTGCAATAATATCAAGTTTCCTCTCTATGTGTTGAAAATCTTGAAGTTGTGCTTGTTTTGCCTTCCTATGCTAGTTGATTCTTGTTCCCATAAATTGTTTTATCACAAAATCCCTATGCATAGGAAGTGGGTTAGACTTAAGTATGCTTTCCATGTGCTTCATGATGCTCTCTTTGTGTTTCAATTCTTATCTTTTATGCGAGCATCATTGAAATCATCATGCCTAGCTAAAAGGCATTAAAGAAAAGCGCTTGTTGGGAGACAACCCAACACTTTTACCTAATGTTTCTGTGTGTTCACATGATTATGCTACTGTAGTAATCATGTTGTTTTTTTCAATAAAGTGCCAAGTAAAGCCTTTGGGATAGTGTGGATGATAGTTGACTTGAATCTGTGCAAAAAATCAGAAACGTTTGCGCTCAGTCCAGGAATTTTGAAGATTCACTGGAATGTGCTTTTGATCTGAATTTTCTATAGGTGATAGATATACAAATTATCTATGTTTTCCTAATTTTCCAGAATTTTTCGAGTAGCAAAAGTATGTTGTAGTACAGATTAGTTCAGATTGTTTCGTTTTTGACAGATTCTGTTTTCAATGCATAATTTGCTTGTTTCCTAGATTCTACGGCTTATATTGCTCAATATAAATTGTGGAAATGATATGCTACAATAGGCATTGTGTGTAAACAAATATGAATCTTGTCTTTGACATTACCAAAGTGAAATGGTTTGCTGTTTATCATACTAATCTATGTCACGAAGTTTCGTTAAGTTTTGTGTGATGGAACTTTTCAAGTTTTGTGTGAGATGTCGATATGAGGAGAATAAGGAGTGACAAGACCCTAATATTGGGGATGCCTAAGGCACCCCAAGGTAATATTCAAGGAAGATCCAAGCAACTAAGCTTGGGGATGCCTCGAAAGGCATCCCCTCTTTCCTCTCCAACATTATCGGTAACCTCACTTGGAGCTATGTTTTCATTCGTCACATGATATGTGTTTTACTTGGAGCGTCAATTTATTTTGTTAGGATTTTATTTCTGTTATTTATAATAATGTTTTGCATCTTTTATTTCAATAAAAGTGTCAATGATAGCCTTTGCCATGCTTATTTTGCAGGTCTACATGTTGCTGTTTCAAAACAAAAAGTTTATCGCTGTTGCAAAAATTCCAGAGAAAAGTCAGAATGTGATAAAATGTTAAACTTTTTGCATAGTAATATATAATAAATTTTCTACAGTGTGGTATTTTTTCAGAATTTTTGGAGCTAGGGAAGTATGATGAATCTTGCATTCTTTACAGACTGTATCGTTTTGGCAGATTGTTGTTATGGTTGCATTGTTTGCATATGTTTGCTTGTTTAATGATTCTATTTGAGGATAGGAGTATTAAATATGCAGAGCATTTAGTATGCAATGTCAAATAATAATTTTAGTGATTTGCTACAGTAGAGAATGATAAGATTTTGCATTGATTTATACTAACTTAGCTCACGAGTTCTTGTTGAGTTTTGTGTGGATGAAGTTTTTGATATTTAGGGAAACCGTGATATGAGAGGAATTAAGGAGAGACAAAAGCACAATATTGGGGATGCCTGAGGCATCCCAAGTCAATATTTCAAGAAGTCTCAAGCATCTAAGATTGGGGATGCCCCGATAGGCATCCCACCTTTATTCTTCAACAATCATCGGTTAGTATCGGTTGAGCCTAAGTTCTTGCTTCTTCACATGATTTGTGCTATTCTTGGAATGCCATTTTATTTTTTTGCTTGTTGTTTTAATAAAATACTTAGATGTAAAACTTTTAAATACGAGAGAGTCCTCACATAGGTACCTATTTACTTAACTACTCATTTGATCTTCACTTATATCTTTTTTGAGTAGTTTGTCAGTTCTCTCATGCTTCACTTATATTATTTTGAGAGATGAAAAATTTTATGCTCATGTTCTTAACTTAAATTTGTTTGAGCTTATTAAAATAAACATATGAAACTAGTCTGAAAGTGATAGCTACCCACGGCAAATATAATAAAAACTTTCATGAAGATCATTGGACGAAATAAACTTGGTTCTTTGTAATGGTTTTGAAATATGACGATATGATATGTGAGTCATGTTGATGAGCAATTATGCTTTAGTAAGAATATTAGTGTTAAGATTTTTGATTCCCTATGAAAGAACGAAACTTAATAGTTATGCAATGAAATTACATCCTACTTGTGGTGCATTATTCAGTGTTAGTTATGCTTAATGCTCGCTTATGAGATTTTTTGTTTCTTGGTTGGACTTTTCTCAATATTTTTGCTAGCCTTCATTTGCACTAAGTATGATCACTACTTGTGCATCCAAAACCCTTTAAACCAGTTTTGCCATATGAGTCCACTATACCTACCTATATGTGGTATTTTCGTGTCGTTCTAAGCAAATTTGTATGTGCCATCTCAAATTTTCAAAATAAGTTTCTCTTTTGTGTGCTCGTACCGCTCACGAGGCGATGAGGGGTGGCCGATATTTTCCATGCTAGATGTGTTATTCTCACAATGAGTGTTTATTCACTTGTCATTGCACGAGAGTATGACAAAGGTATTAGGGATGCCCAGTCCCGAAATGAAAAATGAATTTACTTTGTGTTGTCAAATAATAAATTCCTTGGAATGTGTTGGTATGGAGGGCACCCGTGGATACGGTTAGCCATGGAAAGTGAAAGAATGGGGGGGGGGAGGGAATAAACTTTATTTTCTGTTTGGAACCGCCTATGATATATCTAGCATGGAAAGTGTTGGGAACTCTAAGTCGTTTTCGTTGGTGGGAAAAGTATGCCTCCCAAAATGTTTTTATCTCTCAGTTTTCACTTTGAGTTCTGGCACCTCTACAAATCCCTACTTCCTCTGCGAAGGGCCTTTCTTTTACTTTATGCAATTTTTATTTTTTTACTTGAGTCTCCATCTTCTCTTATAAAGCACCAACTAAGGGGCACTATGACCGTGAGCATTGGGTATAGCTAGTATTCCATTGTGTTTCATGAATGGATCAATTACTGAGCATAATGGGCTAGGGATAACTTGCTTTAGTGTTAATATTTTGAAGGACATGGTTTCTTGTTGATATGCTGGAGTATTAAAGTCTTTATGTCAAAACTAGACTATTGCTTTGAACCATATAAAAGTCCAAATGTCCATGCTACAAAGAAAAGAATATGTGATGAACATGTTAGGCAACATTCCACATCACAAATTTTGTTTTTATCATTTACCTACTCGAGGACGAGCAGGAATTAAGCTTGGGGATGATGATACGTCTCCAACGTATCTATAATTTTTTATTGTTCCGTGCTGTTATATTATCATTCTCGGATGTTTTACAATCATTTTATAGCAACTTTATATCATATTTTGGGACTAACCTATTGACATAGTGCCAAGTGCCAGTTGCTGTTTTTTGCTTGTTTTTTATATCACAAAAAATCAATATCAAACGAAGTCCAAATGCAGCAAAACTTTTTGGAGATTTTTCTTTGACTAAAAGACAATCGGTGGTTCAAAGAAGCACCTCGGTGGGTGCCCGGGGGGCACAACCTACAAGGGCTCGCCTGGGGGCCCAAGTGCGCCCAGGTGCGTTGTGCCCACCTCGGTGGCCTCCCGCACCCCCTCTTCACTCTATAAATGCCCAAATATTACAAAAACCCTAGGGGAGTCGACCAGCTTTTTCCAGCCGCGGCCAGTTCCAGAAACCACGAGATCCAATATGGAGCCCCTCTCCGGCACTCCGCTAGAGGGGGAAATCATCACTGGTGGCCATCTTCACCATCCCGACGGCCACCATGATGAGGAGGGAGTAGTCCACCCTCGTGGCTGAGGGCTTGTACCTGTAGCTATGTGTTTAATCTCTCTCTCTCTCTCTCTCTCTCTCTCACTCTCACTCTCGTGTTCTTGAGATGTCACGATCTTGATGTATCGTGGGCTTTGTTAATATAGTCGGATCATATGGTGTTTTCCCCTCTCTATCTTGTGATGAATTGAGTTTTCCCTTTGAGATTTTGTTTTATCGGATTGAATACTTTTATGGATTTGAGAACACTTGATGTATGTCTTGCTATGAATAACCCATGGTGATAATGGGATATCGTATTGATTCACTTGACATATGTTTTGGCACACAACTTGCAGATTCCCAAGGTAACATTGGGGTAATCTATGCATAGGGGTTGATTCACTTTCTTGTCTTTGTTTCTCCGGTAGAAATCGTGGGGCACTCCTCGAGGTTCTTTGTGTTGGATTGAGTATAATGAATCTGAATTTGCTTTGGTGTTATTTTAGTACGAACACTTGGATATATCAATCGGAAAGAATAGCTTTGAGGTGGTTCCGTACCCTACAAACATTTTCTTCTTATGTTCTCCACTAGATAGGAACTTTAGAGTGATTCTTCATTGCACTTTGAGGGATGGTTATATGATCCAATTACATAAGCATTGTTGAGAGATTGCACTAGCGAAAGTACAGACCCTAGGCCTTGTTTCTAAGCATAGCAATACCGTTCTTGTGCCTGTTTACTATTGGTTACCTTGCTCTTTTTATAATTTCAGATTACGAAAACCAACATCTACTATCCAATCTACACTTATTTTACCATCTCTTCGCCGAACTAGTGCACCTATACAACTTACCATTGTATTTGGTGCGTTGGGTACACAAAATACTTTTTGTTATTTGGTTGGAGGGTTGTTCAAGAGAGACCATCTTCATACTACACCTCACATGGATTGATAAACCTTAGGTCATCCACTTGAGGTAAAATTGCTACAAGTCCTACAAAACTCTGCGCTTGGAGGCCCAACATGTGTCTAGAAGAATAAAGTTGCGTAGTAGACATCACACAATCAAACTCAAGCTCAATACCTGACTCTTTACCTTCGTCAAGTTCCCAATCTTCAGATTTGCATTTAATTCATTCCAAAAGATCCCACCTGAATTCAATAGTCTTCTTCATGAAAGAACTAGTACAAGAAGTATCGAGCATGGATTGATCATCACAAGAAAGCCGAGCATAAAAATTATGAATGATATTTTCTCTAGAGAGCTCATGATTGGGCATGAATATAATATTTACTTAAGCCTCCCCCAAGCTAGAGCGATACTTTCTCCTTCACTAGGCCAAAAATTATATATATAATTCCGATCACGATGAACTAGATGCATAGTATAATTTTTTGGTGAAATTCCAATTTCAAGCGATTCTAGTTCCAAGATCCAATATCATCGCATAGCCTATACCATGTCAATGCTTTTCCCCTCAAAAATAAAGGGAAAACCTTCTTCTTAGCTTCATCTTTGGATAAACCTGCAAGCTTAAATGATCCACAAATTTCATCCACATAGATCAAGTGCATATCAGGATGTTCAGTTCCATCTCCTACATAAGGATTAGCTAGTAGTTGTTCTATAATACTCGAAGAAATTTCATAACCAAAATTTTCAGTAGGTGCAGTAGGTTGTGGGGCAACTAATTGTGGTGCCGGTCGAGGTGAAGATACCCCAAACAAACACCTCAAAGGTTGGTTCTCCATAGTAACAAGTGCCAAAAAAAATTAGCACATAGTAATAATTTTACCTTGCCAATTTCCACTTACCAAGAGCGCTTCACTCCCCGGCAACGGTGCCAGAAAAGAGACTTGATGACCCACAATTATAGGGGTTCAATCGTAGTCCTTTCAATAAGTAAGAGTGTCGAACCCAAGGAGGAGCAGAAGGAAAGGTCAAGTGGTTTTCAACAAGGTATTTTCTGCAAGCACTAAAATTGTCGGTAACAGGTAATTTGATAGCAAGATAATTTGTAACGAGCAAGTAACAGTAACGGTAAACAAAGTGCAGCAAGGTAGCCCAATCCTTTTGTGGCAAAGGATAGGCCAAAATGGTCTCTTATGATAAGAAGAGCGTTCTTGAGGGTACACGGGAATTACACCATATCACTTTCATCATGTTGGCTTGATTCGTGTTCGCTACTTTGATAATTTGATATGTGGATGGACCGGTGCTTAGGTGTTGTTCTTACTTAAACAAACCTCCTACTTATGATTAACCCCCTCACAAGCATCTGCAACTATGAGAAAAGTAATAAGATAAAATCTAACCATAGGATTAAATTTTTGGATCCAAATCGGTCCCTTGTGAAGTAGCGCATAAACTAGGGTTTAAGCTTCTGTCACTCTAGCAACCCATCAATAACTACCCCACAATGCATTCCCTTAGGCCCAAATATGCTGAAGTGACATGTAGTTGATGTTCACATGAAACCACTAAGGGAATCACAACATACATATCATCAAAATATCGAACACATATCAAGTTCACATGATTACTTGCAACATGACTTCTCTCGTGACCTCAAGAACAAAAGTAACTACTCACAAATGATAATCATGCTCGAGATCAGAGGGGTATTAAATAGCATAATGGATCTGAACATATAATCTTCCACCAAATAAACCATATAGTAATCAACTACAAGATGTAATCAACACTACTAGTCACCCGCAAGTACCAATCTAAGGTTCCAGTACAAAGATTAAACACAAGAGATGAACTAGGGTTTGAGAGGAGATGGTGCTATTGAAGATGTTGAAGGAGATTGCCCTCCAAAAGATGAGAGGGTTGTTGGTGATGACGATGATGATGATGATCTCCCCCTCCGGGAGGAAAGTTCCCCCGGTGGAATCGCTCCGCCGGAGGGCAAAAGTGCTCCTGCGCAAGTTCTGCCTCAAGATGGCGGCGCTTCATCCCGAAAGTCCCCCTCTTATTTTTTCTAGGTCAAAATGACCTATATACCAGAAGATGGGCACCAGAGGTGGGCCGAGGAGGGCACAGCCCACCACCCCAGGCGCGCCCTGGTGTCTTGTGCTCACCAGGATGGCCCCCTCCGGTAGTTATTTGCTCTAGTAATTTTTATATATTCCAAAACAATTTTCCGTAAATTTTTAGCTCATTTGGAGATGTGCAGAATAGGTAACTCTGACGTAGCTTTTATAGGTCCAGAATTCCATCTGCCGAGGTTCTCCCTCTTTGTGTAAACCTTGCATATTATGAGAGAAAAGGCAATAGAATTACTCCAAAAACATTATTATGTATAAAAACATTATAAATAACAGTACGAAAACATGATGCAAAATGGACGTATCACTAATCATTTAGGTTGACAATGGATTAGTACTTGTCATGGACTCGAAACTTGAAGACCCTCAAATGTGGGCGGACCTAAGTGAAATGCTCCAGAGGTAGGTTCAATCATTATCGCACTATATCAGCAACTTTCATTAATTTCCTGATATCACGTAATTAATAACTCCTTTATTCATTGTCTTTGCCGGGCAGGGTTTGGAAAAAGTTCACCAAGCAGGCTAGGGGTGAATGAAAAGAGGAGCTGTGATTTCGACATCTCAATGTAAGTAGTACTAGATAGTTCATGCATCTCTCTTTGATTCTAGTTTCAATACCATTATCATGCTTGATTATTATTTTGATTGAACTCTATTCTCGTAAAGTGCTTGAGGCAAGAAGATGGGAATAATTTATGTGGATACAATGTTTGTGAGTTCATTCGCCAGTTGACCTTTGAGAAGGGCAAAATTTTAGAACAACTTGAAGTACATAAACAATATTCACAATTTTATTTTATTACCATCTATTGTTTTGAGTTTCATTCATATATATTTACCCCCCTTCTTTAAATTAGATCAAATGGAAGCGGGACGAAGTCCTAACAAAGGATCGCATACGAGCAATTCAAGAGGAATTGGCGGGATTCTTACTTCAAGAGGTCAGAGCTAAAAATGGAGAATACCATCCGGAATTGGTAGGGAATTTTGGTAATTAGATATTAGGGATCATAAGAGATGTTAGATTGTATATATGCATGAACGTGTGTTATATGTAGTAGCGTCGAATATATATACTAAAACTTGTTGTTCGACCAAGCACAGAGAAAGAGAGGTCACTTCTCTTTATTCATGACGATGTTGGGTAATGGTTCCTTCAATGCTATATGTACGTAGTAGCTAGCGTCGATTCGAATGGAAAACATAAAATAAAATAAAAACCCTAAATGAAAAAGAATTGAATGGTAAATATAAAAAGAAAAGGAAAACACAATCTGGAACCCCTAAACCCCTCCTTTAAAAAAAAACCTAAACCCCCGTGCTTGGCAGCGCCTGAGCGTGGCTTCCTTTTAGTCCCAATTAGTGTTACTAACCGTGACTAAAGGTCCTCCTGCCTGAGCGCCCCACGGCAGCCACATGGAGACCCTTTAGTCCCGGTTCGTAACACAACCGGGACTAAAAAGGGGGGTGTTTAGTCTCGATTCCTTAGTCCCAGTTGCACAACCGGGACTAAAGGCCCTTACAAACGAGGACTAATGTCCCATTTTCTACTAGTGATTCCATGTAGACATCTAGTTTTGGTTTGGTTGGAAGTTATCAATAAAAGCTTGCAAGAGATAACTTAAGCAAAAGACAACATGTAGGTGATCTACCTACACTAGTAAAAAAGGCCCATCTGTCCCAGTTCCAGATGCCCATTTGTCTCGGTTCAGGAACTGGGACCAAAGGGTCGGTACTAAAGCCCATGACCTTTAGTCCCGGTTCGCTCGTGAACTGGGAAAGATGGGGCTCCACGTGGCCGCTGCGGTTGCGCAGGCAGGAGGGCCTTTAGTCCCGGTTGGTAACTCCAACCGGGACCAAAAAGCATCCACGCGTCAGCTGTTCAGAGGCTGGGATTTTTGTTTTGTTTTTTTGAAAGGGGGCGGTTGGGGTTTTGGAGGGTTAATTTAATTAGGGGTTTCATATATTGTGTTAGCTAGCTAATAGAGAGAAGTTACCTCTCTTATCTCCATGCTTGTTCGACGCTACGTACTATACGTACAGAGGACTCGACACGCTAGCTAGTAAGAAAATGAAGGAAACCATTTAGTACAGAAGATCGTCATGAACATATACAGAGAGAAGTGATCGACCTCTCCTCCGAGAGATTGGTCGAACAACAAGTTTTCGTATATCTATCCGACGCTACTAGCTACATATATATAATATAAGATCTATTACAATCCTTAAAGTCTGAAGTCAAGTGCCACATGGTATTCTCCGGCTTTCTTGATGTCGTGGTCAAGAAAGAATCCCGCCAATTCCTCTGGAATTGCTTTTATGCGATCATGTGGTAGGAGCTCATCCCGCAGCTGCCAGATCTAAATCGAAGAAGAGGGTCAATACATGTGTATGAATGAAACTCAACACAAATGATGGTAATAAAATAGAATTGTGAATATTGTTGCTTACGCACTTGATATAGTTTTTCAATGTAGCCCCGCTTATTCTTGGTCGTCTCGTTGTAGATGAACTCGCAAACGTAGTATCCATAGAAATTATTTCCTTGTTCCTGCCACAAGCACTTTACGAGAAATAGAGGTCAATCAAACTGATAAGCAAGCATGCTAATTGGTATTGATGAAACTAGCTACAATCAATGGGAGATGCGCGGAACTAGGTATAATACTTACTTTCGGTTGTTTAAATGTCAGCTTGGTCGGCAGTCCCGGAGAAAGTGCGGTGAACTTTTTCCAAACTTTGCCAGACAAAGAAAATAATTACTTGATATCAGGAAACGAACAAAGTTGCCGATATGGTGCGATAATGATTGATTGAACTTACTTCTGGAGTATTCCAGTCACGTCCGCATAGTCCTCGGGATCTTTTCGTCTCGAGTCTAAGACGGTTACTTCTCCCTTCTCAAGCTTAATCACTAGGATAATAAAGTGGAAGTTGTGCATGCTTGCACAACTCATCACATGACTATAACCTCGATTAATAAGGGAAACCAAATATGCACAAGATAGTACACTCACTTGAAGTTATAAGGAAAGAGTATTTTATCTTTGGTTTGATTTTTGAGCAACGATTTGAGCAAGTTGTCCTCGATCTCTTCGTCTTTGTGTTTGAACGTGTATTTATGTATGAAATTTGGGATAATGAACCCAATGTCATAGATTTGTGCTTTTCTGCATTCGATGATCTTCAATCTGCATAATATAGTGAGGATAATTATATATACATGCAATGAAAGAGCTGAGCTATATAAATAGAGACTTGATTACAGAAAGTAGTACTTACACACAGTAGCAAGCCACAAGTGATTTGTCGTGGGCCTTTTGATTGCAAAACTGGAAAAAGTCATCAAAATCAATAGGTAACAGTTCTTGGCCAATGAAGTCGTGGTCCTCTTTAATCAGCATCGACAAAGCATCCTTCCCAGACTCTCTGCAGGTTTTCATGTACCAGTCATGGAAACTTCGCATCATTGTTGTTAGAGAAAGATTATCTTTGACGAGAGGCTTCCCGTAATGGTATTTGAATTTGTTTGCCTCCATTGTTTCAAATTCTACATCGTCGGGCAGGTAATCAGCAATAGTGAAACCGGGCACCAGCGGCTGATTTGCGACGATATCGCTAGACACCTTGAGCGGGGAGGAATGATTGGTTCTCATGTTCTCCCAGCTGGGGAATTTTCTTCCCACTTCTTCGTTCTTTTAATCCTTCAGTTGAAGTACTTCTCGACTGGCACGCTTCTTGCAATGTGTTTTTAAGACAATGGAGATGGTTGTTATCCGGCGAACGCGGTGGTGGTCGCTTCAGGGCATTGAGAATGCGCTTCGCTTTCACCGGATCTATCTTCTCCTCTGGAGGTGGATGTTTCATAGATCTTTTCGTTTCAAAGAAGTCCTTCACTTGGGCTCGGACGATCTGCTTGTTTTCCTCCATGGTCATCTCGTATCGTAACTTCTCTACAGGCTTGGGAAATGGAGCGAATCTGTATTACCTCCCACCTCTGGTTGTACTGATAGACGCCGGATCGGCGACGGCTCTCTTCTGTTGGTGCTGACGAGTAGTAGAAGGAGGCGGAATGGTCCGACGCACTGGAGCAGCCTAACCGGCGGCGTCTGTGTTCCTCCGTTGCTGACGAGGCGAAGGAGGAGGCAGGCTGCTCGGACGCGCGAAGCAGGCGGAGAAGGAGGCGGAGTGCCTCCCTCATGCGCCGGAGCAGGAGGTGGAGTGCCCTAATCACTCGCCGGAGGAGGAGGAGGAGGCAGAGGAGACGGAGTGCCCAGCTGACTCGCCGGAGGAGGAGGAGGAGGAGGAGGCGTGAAGTTCAGAAGCATGATGTGTTCCTTCTGCCATAGACATGGAGTCTTCAGAGAAAGACCCAACTGAGTCTCCCCTTCACATGTAGGGTGGTCAAGTTGGAGCTCCTCAAATCCCTCCGTTACTCCATCCACCTTACAATAGCATAGCCTTGTGGAATTGGAAGGCAGTGAAAAGTTGCGTCAGGTTCAGGAGGGAACACAGAGCCGAAAACCTCCTTGACTTCGAGGTTCTGTTATTGCATCATAAGCTGGCACTAGTGTGACTCCGTGATAGCATCCACCGGGTAGCTAGGAGCCATGAAGTCAGGCTGCTGAACAAGCTTGGTGAAGCCACGCTGCTTCTCCGCTAAGATGGCGGGGTAGCTTCTGGGGTAGCTTGGGCACGATCTCGCTTGTGTCCTTTGCTTATTGTGTTGTAACCATGGATAAGCTTCATAGTTTAACAGGGTGCTTGGGTCAGCCTTGACATTGAAGGGAGGACTTTCATGAAACTTTTCGTAATCTTCAGACATGTCTGTCTTGCCCTCCAATCCCATGATGTCTCTTTTTCCTGAAAGAACTATGTGGCGCTCTGGCTCATCATATGATGTATCCGCTTCATTATCCTTTCTTTTTCTTGGTTTGGTAGACATGTCCTTCACATAGAAAACCTGCGCACATCATTGGCTGGGACGAATGGTTCGTCTGAGTACCCCAGATTGTTCAGACCCACTGTTGTCATTCCGTAATGTGGGTCTACATGTACCCCGCCTCCTGATAGATTGACCCATTTGCACTTAAACAAAGGGACCATAAAATCATGTCCATAGTCAAGTTCCCATATGTCCACTATGTAACCATAATATGTGTCCTTTTGGTTGCTGCATCAAAGCAGACACCACTGTTTTGGTTGGTGCTCTTTTGATCTTGGGCGATCGTGTAAAATGCATTCCCATTTATCTCGTACCCTTTGTAAGTCATTATAGTCGAAGATGGTTCCATCGACAACGAGTCAGCTCATCAAAAACAGTGTTGTCACCCCTGAGACGTGTTTGCAACCAACTGTCGAAAGTCCTAATGTGTTCACATGTAATCCAGTCGTCACACTAGTCCGGGTGTTTGGAGCCTAGAATGTTCTTGTGTTCATCGACATACGGGGTCACCAAGGTAGAATTCTATAGAACTGTGTAGTGTGCTTGAGACCAAGAATGCCCGTCCCTACATATTATTGAGTCCCCTCCTAGCGTGCCTTTTCCACTCAGTCTCCCCTCATACCGCGATTGAGGGAGACCTATCTTCTTATGGTCAGGAATGAAGTCAACACAAAACCCAATGACATCCTCTGTTTGATGGCCCATGGAGATACTTCCTTCTGGCCTAGCGCGGTTACAGACATATTTCTTTAGCACTCCCATGAACCTCTCAAAGGGGAACATATTGTGTAGAAATACAGGTCCCAGAATGACAATCTCGTCAACTAGATGAACTAGGGCGTGCGTCATGATATTGAAGAAGGATGGTGGGAACACCAGCTTGAAACTGACAAGACATTACGCCACATCACTCCTTAACCTAGGTAGGATTTCTGGATCAATCACCTTCTGAGAGATTGCAATGAGGAATGAACATAGCTTCACAATGGCTAATCGAACGTTTTCTGGTAGAAGCCCCCTCAATGCAACCGGAAGTAGTTGCGTCATAATCACGTGGTAGTCATGACATTTTAGGTTCTGGAACTTTTTCTCTCCCATATTTATTATTCCCTTTATATTCGACGAGTAGCCAGATGGGACCTTCATACTGAGCAGGCATTAAAACAAGATTTCCTTCTCTTCTTTGGTAAGAGCGTAACTGGCAGGACCTTCATACTGCTTTGGAGGCATGCCGTCTTTTTTGTGCAAACGTTGCAGGTCCTCCCGTGCCTCCGGTGTATCTTTTGTCTTCCCATACATCCCCAAAAAGCCTACCAGGTTCACGCAAAGGTTCTTCGTCACGTGCATCACGTCGATTGAAGAGCAGACCTCTAGGTCTTTCCAGTAGGGTAGGTCCCAAAATATAGACTTCTTCTTCCACATGGATCCGCGTCCCTCAGCGTCATTCGGAATAGATAGTCCGCCGGGACCCTTACCAAAGATTACTTTTTAAATCATTGACCATAACAAGTACGTGATCACCGGTACGCATGGCAGGCTTCTTCTGGTGATCTTCCTCGCCTTTGAAATGCTTGCCTTTCTTTCGACATTGATGGTTGGTAGGAAGAAATCGACGATGCCCCAGGTACACATGCTTCCTGCATTAGTCCAGGTATATACTTTCGGTGTCATCTAAACAGTGCATGCATGTGTGGTATCCCTTGTTTGTCTATCCTGAAAGGTTACTGGGAGCAGGCCAATCATTAATAGTTACAAACAGCAACGCATGCAAGTCAAATTCCTTCTGTTTGTGCTCACCCCACACACGTACACCGTTTCCAATCCATAGCTGTAAAAGTTCTTCAACTAATGGCCTTAGGTACACATCAATGTTGTTTCCAGGTTGCTTAGGGCCTTGGATGAGAACTGGCATTATAATGAACTTCCGCTTCATGCACAGCCAAGGAGGAAGGTTATAGATACATAGGGTCATGGGTCAGGTGCTATGATTGCTACTATGCTCCCCAAAAGGATTAATGCCATCCGCGCTTAAACCAAACCATATGTTCCTTTCGTCACCTGCAAACTCCTCCCAATACTTTCTCTCGATTTTCTCCACTATGACCCGTCAGCGGGTGCTCTCAACTTCCCGTCTTTCTTACGGTCCTCTCTGTGCCATCGCATCAACTTAGCATGCTCTTTGTTTCTGAACAAGCATTTCGACCGTGGTATTATAGGAGCATACCACATCACCTTGGCAGGAACCCTCTTCCCGGGGCACTCGTTGTCAACATCACCAGGGTCATCTCGTCTGATCTTATACCGCAATGCGCTGCATACCAGGCATGCGTTCAAATCCTCGTACGCACTATGGTAGAGGATGCAGTCATTAGGGCATGCATGTATCTTCTGCAGCTCCAATCCTAGAGGGCATGCAACCTTGTTTGCTGCATATGTACTGTCGGGCAATGCGTTATCCTTTGGAAGCTTCTTCTTCAATATTTTTAGTAGCTTCTAAAATCCTTTGTCAGGCACAACATTCTCTGCCTTCCACTGCAGCAATTCCAGTATGGTACCGAGCTTTGTGTTGCCATCTTTGCAATTGGGGTACAACCCTTTTTGTGATCCTCTAACATGCGATCTAACTTCAGTTTCTCCTTTACACTTTCACACTGTCTCTTTGCATCAACAATGACCCGACGAAGATCATCATCGGGCACATCATCTGGTTCCTCTTGATCTTCGGCTTCCCGCGTTGCAGCATCTTCAGCTTCCCCCGTGGCAGCATCACCGTATTCAGGGGGCACATAGTTGTTATCATCTTCTTCTTCTTCGCTATCTTCCATCATAACCCCTCTTTCTCCGTGCTTGGTCCAAACATTAGTGTGGCATGAAACCCTTATAAAGAAGGTGGGTGTATAGGGTTTTCGAGTCAGATTAAGACCTCATATTCCCACATATAGGGCATGGACAACACATAAAACCATTCTGCTTGTTTGCCTCAGCCACTGCGAGAAAATTATTCACGCCCTTAATGTACTCGGAGGTGCGTCTGTTACCGTACATCCATTGTCGGTTCATCTCTGTGTACATCATGAATAGATAAGTGACCAAATTAATAAAAGTTCATCATCACATTAAACACAAAGTACATACGTAGTTCTCATTGAACAACATATAGCTCTTCGGAGCATCTAATTAAACCATACATTGAAACTATGTAAAACATTTCAATGCAACAACAAATGTGATCATAACCGCAACCAAGGTAACAATTGATCCAACGGCATAATGATACCAAGCCTCAGTATGAATGGCATATTTTCTAATCTTTCCAATCTTCAAGCGCATTGCATCCATCTTGATCTTGTGATCATCGATGACATCCGCAACATGCAACTCCAATATCATCTTCTCCTCCTCAATTTTTTCAATTTTTCCTTCAAGTAATTGTTTTCTTCTTCAACTAAATTTAACCTCTCGACAATAGGGCCGGTTGGAATTACCGGTTCACATACCTCCTACATAAATCTATGTCACGTTGCTCGGCATAATCGTCCTAAACACTAAATGAAACTAATAATTATAAAAGAAAATATATATACCACATCTGAATCATCGACAGGACGAGAGCCGGCGGAGGCAGATACCAAAACCATCGCACTATATAATAACAAACAATAATAAGTAAGAAAACTACACCAACATCTATCAAAATCATACAAGTAAGAACTTTTTTCTTTTAGAAAGAAGATAAGATCAAGAGGCTCACCACGATGGTGCTGGCCTCAAGATCGGAGCCGGCGATCAACAGCGATGAGGACGAGGACGGGACAGGACGGACCACCAAACCTAGACAAATCTCGAGGAAAATGGAGCTTGGACAAGGAGCTTCGAGAGGAGAAAGCTTAAATGTGGCTCGGTCATTTCATCGAACACCTCATGTGCATAGGAGGTGAGATAGAGCACAACACACCTCTGACACACCTCTCACAAAAAAACAGAGCACTCCACTGCTCTACTCGCGGGCAAGGGGTATATATAGGCATCTCATTGGTCCCGGTTCATGGCTGGAACCGGGACTAAAGGACAACCTTTGGTCTCGGTTCAAGCCACCAACCAGGACCAATGATGGTGGGCCAAGAGCGAGGCACATTGGTCCCGGTTTGAACCTCGAACCGGGACCAAAGGTGCGAGATGACCCGGGACCAATGCCCCACGATGGCCCGGCCGGCCCCCTGGCCTCACGAACCAGGACCTATGCCCCCATGGGTCCCGGTTCTGGGCTGAACCGGGACTAATGGGCTGGCCCGTCCTGAACCAAAGCTCTGTTTTCTACTAGTGCTACTAGCCTCTTTTGCAATGAGGTGGAATCTATTGATCACTTGTTGTTTGGTTGCATTCCTTCCAGAACTTCTGGAAGATTGTTGCCGAAAAAATCAAGTTTACTTCCCCTGAAAATACAACTAATTTATATGCCTTATGGTGTAGAACTAATAAAAAAACTTTAATTGGCATGGATTGTATTGTTTCCATTTTGAGCTTATGGACGTTGCACAGTGATCTATGTTTTTTAGGGGGCAATATGGAAGGATACCCGGATTCCTCTAGGAAGGGCAAGCACTTTGCTTCATCAGTGGAAGATTCTATCACTAGTAGAACACATGGATTTGGTCACAGCTCAATGTACACATTAGTCTCGGTTGCATCACGAACCAGGATTAATGTGAGCATGAGTCCCGGTTCAAATGGGACGTTTAGTCTTGGTCTGAGACACGGACCGAGACTAAAGGGTGCTATGCCATTTAGTCTCGGTTTGAGATACGAACCGGGACTAAAGGGTGCGATGCCCTTTAGTCCCGATTCGTGTCTCAAACCGGGACTAAAGGTTCAAACT